>NW_008796165.1:6518494-6545845 GCF_000699145.1 Aptenodytes forsteri | reverse complement strand
TGGCTGTGCCCCCCTCCCAGCTTCTTGTGCACCTCCAGCCTTCTCAGTCAGTAGAGCATGGAAAACTAAAAAGTCCTTGGCTAGTGTAAGCACTACTTAGCAACAAGTAAAACATCGGTGTGTTATCAACTTTGTTCTCATCCTAAATCCAAACCACAGCACTGTGCCAGCTACTAGGAAGGAAATTAACTCTATCCCTGCCGAAACCAGGACACCATGGTATCTAAAGCATCTTCATGGGGCAGGCAGACATCACAAAGAACTAGGGGAGATCCACATTTATCTGAATGGCAGCTGGAAGCACAAGTATACCTTATGGCACTAGACACAGTTTGATAGCTGAATCCTATTGAGACCCACTGAGTATCATGGTCACACTTTTTTTTAATTAAAAAAATAGGCTTGGTAAAGCCCTTTCTCTTGGTTAGAAGGAATCTGTCGGATTCCTTCCTGAGGAGTTGGCAATTTCTCTTCCCTTTCTTTAGCCTTCAATTTTCATTAGCACTGTTATGTGGAAGGAGTAACAAAACTGCCTCAAATATTTCTCCTTCTCTTTCCCTTTTCCAAAAGCAGCAGCACAAGGGGGTGCCAAAATGAGCGCCTTCATTAGCAGGCTGTTTATAACAAAAGGGCATGTTAAACACAAATCTGCCCTGCGGATAATTTGTTAAACTGCTCCTGTAGTCAGAAATGTGGTCAGGCAGTGATGTCCTGGTGCAGTTAATCACCCATCAGCAGACACCTGTAATGTCTTTTGCAAAGGAAGCCTTCGTGGTACAAGATGGCACAGGGAAACGGGAAAGTAAGACAGGTTTCAGCAGCACTGGAAAGAAGAGAGACTTTCTGAGAGACTGTAGGGCTGTTATAAATCACATAACATGACAGCTGCTCTTCAGTTATGGTTTCAGTATTTCATCACAGTGGCATAAGCCATACTGTAGAAACAGCTCTTTGTTCCCCCTGCTAGTGGCTTGTTCATGTTATAGATTTTAGCTTCATCCAGCTTCTAGCTGAGGGACTTAGAACCAGTTACAAAGGGACAAAAATAGAGCAGAAGCAGCTCAAACAGGATTTAGGTGCTAAGTCCAAAACTGCAGTCCAAAAACTCTACAGGCACCTAAACCTGTAGGTTTTTAGAACTTGCCAGTCTCCTCTTTAGATTTGGCAGTTTCCCATACACCTGCAGTTCTTCTACAGCCCAACACCACTTCCCTCTTGCCCTTTGGCCCCATCAGTCTTGGATTCCCCTCTGCAAAGCTTCAGCAGAAGAGAAGGGTGCCCCACAGCAAGGTTGAAGGTCTCCTGAGGAACCTCTTGGGAGAGGAGGTGACTTGCATTCTGTTGTTTTCTTTTAAAATAAAAAAGAGAGAGCCCAGATGAGATTTGCTGGAGAACAGAAGTTAATGTCTCTCCTTATGAGGAGATCCTGAGACCTATCTGTCCCATGGCCAAGTTTTGGAGTGGGGCAGGAAATCAAATACTTCTTACTAGTAGTGCCCTACTAGAAGGTAGATTTTGGGGTAGATTTGAGGATCTTTCAGCCCTGGGGGATTGAATTCTGTGATGGGAAGAAGACATTTAAAAAGTGGGTAGGTGTACAAGGACTTCACTGACTCCAGCACATCCCAGGAAACTGAGAATCAGCCTTCAGATTTGGAAGGACTCTTCTCAGTTGCATGGCAGGAGTCAGTTTGCTACTATCCCTCACTCTGTTTCTGGGCATAGACCTCTGTTCCTTGATGGGAGGAAAGAGTGGCAGACAGAAGGTAGTTTAGAAGACTGCCAGAGTAAGAAGACATGCAAATGTTGTTCATTCTTCATACTAGCAAGAGAGTGAGGTTTTTGCCTTTCAAAATACCTGAAGAAACAGATGCTATACTTGCTCCCCATGTCAGCATTTGACTTAGACAAATCAGAGAAGGTTTCTGATGTGTTCTTTCCAGCAGGGAATACACTGCAGCTGCTCCAGCTTATTCTGGACTTTACGCCTGAAGTAGGATCAGCTACTGTTTGAGGTAAAGCAACAAAAGTTACTTTCAGCTTCTCCCCAGGATGAGTTTTCTTACTCTTCATCCCCTTTTTCAGAACAAAAAAGCTACTTAGAGAAATATTAATAACAGTTGTTTAAAGAAAAAGCTATTTGAGCTGTTACATAAATTGCGTAAGCCACTGTATGATTTCAAAATCACATTATTTGCCTTATTTGAAGGCATAACACTCTTTCTCTGAAATGAAAATGTCAGAACACAGCAGAAGTGGCTCAGAAGAGCCTGAATATAACATCAGCTGTACTTTCTTCCTCCCTCTCAATTCTGAACAAATATAGCCAGTATTTTCAATAGGGTTAAGTATGCAGAGGCTAGGCCAGGTTGCGAGCAGACCTAACTTCTCATTCATGCATCAAGGAGAAAAAGAAAGCATTGTATCCTGAAGCCTTCAAAGTGAAAAAGCACTTCAGGCTTGGACTTTGCACAGCCACCTGCTTCTATTAGCTGTAAGGAAAAAAAGGCAGGTTCACATAATGTTTTTCACTGCAAATACTATCCGCCTAAATATGGCAAGTACTCACTCTCTGTGCTCTCTGTGCACACCTCAGTGAGCTATTGGAGCTGAAAACCTCTCGCCAGTGATTGCACTTAATGACTCTTCTCTCACTTAAACAATTCACTGTATAAGGGTGTGAAGCCATCTACTTTTATTCCTTGGAGAGCTATTGAATTCATTGTCATGACAAAGATTCCTTGCCTACATTGTAACAAAAGAGGAGGAAAGACAAAAGAGGAGATGCTACGATTAAAATGGACACACTACCTGGGTTATTACAACTTTCCATCTCTCCTGGTAACTCCTGTCTCCTCAGACCCTTGGCACCCGGCATGTTCCTCACTATGCCCTCATGACATGATCTGACGAACTCTGGAACGTCCTCTTCCCCCATCAGTCCAGGAAAAGACAAGCCCAGGAAGCACGGGAAGGAGTCCAAATGAGTGGCAATCCTGGAGCTCCTGGCTTCTTGAAAACTACTTGGATCTTCAGTAGAGCTAGGGTAAGAGCTGTTTCTATACCTTGGATCACTACAGCTTCCTAAGAACTGGCTCTAAGACACAGTGTACGACAGGAATCTCCCAAAACATCACCACACGTTCTTAACTAAAAGATTAAAGCCAGAAGGGTATTCTTGTGTCTTCCATCCTCAAGTGTTCAATTTCACCCAGACACCTCTAAATGAAGTGTGAAGATTGAGATTAGCCCTAAGCACCCCTTTTCTGAGGAGACTAAACTCTCAGTCATAGATAACCAGGTGCCAAGAATCCAAAGCCTCCTCAAAGTCACAAAGATGATGTCCACATGGCTAAATGAACCACCCCAGGGTGTGGAATCTCCTCAGCTCCCTTCCACCTTTAGCTCTGCTGACCAAATATAACTTTGAGTAAGATACACCAGGGAGGCATCCAAGGTAGACAGTAGTCTGTCTCCATACTGCTACAAGGTGGTGCTGGAGCCTCAGCGACATGCCTTCAGGTATAAGGGATCTCTCATGTGTGAGGGGAAGGTGAGATGATAGAACAAACCCCTGTGACATACCGAGTTCATTAATTATCTGGGGAATGGCAGACAAACACCCAGTGTGTGTAGCTAAGAACATCTTAGTAGTACATCCGTCAGAACAGCTGCAGCTTAACCAACCTGAAGATGACTTTTGCCTTGAGAATTAAATAATTTTCAGCAATAAAAGTATGAGATCATGCAAAATAATGAGTATAGTTCAAGCAGCAGGCAGAAGCAGCTCTGGAGCATCCTGCTACTCCAGGTGAAGTCTTCCCCTCTGAGAGTCCCCAGACCATAGGCCTACATATGCCACCTCCCATATTCACCTGTCTCCTTTACCTATCAGAGCAGTGACTTTTATTTGTGATCAAGTCCTGTTTGAGTGACTTATTGTGAAGCTCTCTGCACTCACCACTCTACAAAGCCCATGATGACCCTAGAGGGGGGATAAATGGATCCCTCCTTCCCTCTCCCATACAGTCAACACCTCACAGTGCTGACAGGGGATTCCTCTCCCTCTTGTCCCATGGTGTGACCCGCCTGTCCCTTCGCCCTTTGGATCGGTTCCAACAAGGGCTTTGGACAAGTTGCAAGGGAAGTGTTTGCTCAATTGCTGCCCATGTTTAGGATCTCAGCCAACTTCTTGGATTCTGACTCCTGAGTCTTCCAAAACGTCAGGGGTTTGCCCTGCTCTCTCAGGCCCTGGCTGAGATGGAGAGCAGAGTATTGGCTCTGACAGAAAGCTCTGGCTAAAGACTGCCCTGAAATAAATGGGGCAAAAAATTTCTAGCTTCCTCACCTGGATGAAAGACTCCCCAAAGAACTAGTCTATTAAAATGCACTCTTTTTTCAGTTTTTGCTGTGCGTGTTACTGAGAGTCCAGATTTCTTTCTGCTTTCCAGTTTGGTCTTTGTTGTTGTTATTGTTGTGTTTTAAAGGAGTCTGTTAGATATGAGAAACTGTATGTCTCAGCACACAGTGCCTGGCTCATAAGTGCATAGGAGTGCCAGGCCTGGGAACATCATTAGCAGACTTGTTTAGAGAAAAGGGTTAGTTAACCACAAAACTGCTCTGCTGATAATTTGTTTAACTGCTCCCCTGGTCAGAAGTGTGGTCAGGCTCACAGCATCCAGGAGCTGTTAATCACCTGTCAGCGGGCTCTTGCAGCGTCTTCTGCAATTGCGGCCCTTGTCGTTTGAGGCCCTGTCAGCAAGGGAAATGAAAAGAGCAATATTCATAAAGCTTTCAAGAGAGCGAGAGCAGAGCTGTGGCTGAATTTCATCTGTGGTGTATCTCATCTGGGAGTGCATTTAATTTGCTAACAGAAACCCCAATTCTTATGGCAGTAAGGGATCATGCAATTAGCATTATTTTGCAGCTGAATTTTTAATGAACCCATACAGCCTGTCTTTCTTTTTCTGTTACTCCACCTCGTCCCTTACAACTTCTGAACATGTGGGCCAATTTCAACAAAACTGGACACATGGGAGAAGTCTTGTGCATATTAAGTTCCTACATCTCACAAAAATAGGGCAGATGACGGATAGAAGAAAGAGTGCTTAATGCCCCTCCTGGGAGAATACTTTCAGTGCAATCTCAGCTCTTATGTACCTGAGACAACATCTATCTCCTGAGAGGAGTCCAAGTGTCTCAGTTGCAAAAAAACCTCAAGTTTGCATCTTATTAGAGACATCAGAGAACCCGGTGTTAGGACCCAGTCCCAGGCTCCTGGTCTGTTAGGACTGCTGTGGTCTTGCATTGAAGCAGGGCTGGGGTCTGAACCCAGATCTGATCTGCCACGTGAGTCTCTGCACTGGAAAACAGTCTCTGCTCCACAGAGTTACAATCTGAAAGGAGATGTGGGCCAAAGCACACCAGCAACTGAGGAGAAGTGGAAATGGCTGAGGACACTGCTGAGAGACATGCGAGTTTCATTAATCAGCCCTAGTGATTCAGGACAGGAAAGAAGATGCCGTGTTTGACAAGACCGTCACCATGAAGGTTCGCTCTGGGATGATCGAGCATAGAAGCACTTAAAAATATTGTGATCGAGTCATCCGCTCACTTCATTTTCTCAATAGTTGGTGCTTGATCCCATACCTAGGCACAGCTCCAGTCCCCGACTCTCTCTAAATATCTGCCTTGCCAATTAAACATGGGGTATCCTGGAGTATAAGGATCCATACTGAGCATCCTCCTCCTTCTGCCCACTCCTTGCAAAACCAGCCCCAGTCTTCTCCAGCTAACTCCCTCCACTCCAAACTCAGTACCTGACCTCCAGGCAAGGTCTCCTTGTCTGCCCGCACTGCCTGGTGGACCTCACTGCACTCCTTGCCTGAGTCCATCTTCCAGAAGCTTCTGCATACCAGATGCCACCAAGGCCTGCTCTCAAAACCCTTTATCCTGCCAACACCCACACAGAGACGTCTCCTCTTCCCCCTCTGTCACTGAGCCCTGTGGCTATCTTGCTTTAACCAGTGACTTTTGCTCTTCCTTGTGAAGCAACAGCACTGACACATTTTGTCCTTTCCCTTTTCTTCCATCTTAGGTTGTCATCCCACTTCACAGCAGGGATGGAAAGGGAGAGAGAGCCAAATTTTAGTCCATCCCCACATGTTCTGCACCATGGATCCTGGTCCTGTTGGCTCAGTGTGTTATGAAGGAGGAAAGTGGAGAAGGAAAGACACAAAGGCTGGAAGCAATTCCCCTGTGTTACTCTCATGCCCAATTTGTAACCTTCACTGTGGGGTGCCCCTTTCTTTAGGAATCACTTACCCAGGGTCACTAGATTCATTGCCTTTTTGGGGCTAGAGGAGTCCCACATGATCCCTCAGACAGATGTGCTGAAGAGCACAGCACACTTTACTGATGCCCAAACAGTCCTTATCAATGAGTCATTTGAACCAGAGCTGGGTCCTGCTCCCTCCCCTCAGCACTGGAAAACTTCTCAGGGCTATGCCTGCAAATCAGAGAGGGGAAAAAACAGTGCTGGCCATGAGAATTAAGAGCAGAGAGGGGAACTGCAGCTTTAAGTCTGTATTAGAGGTATGTTTTACCCTTTCCCTGAGGAAAAAGAGGAAAACATGGAAGTACAAAGTAAATGCATATTTCCAGGAAAAATGCTATGTGATTAAGCGATAAGTTTTGACCACTTGGTGGTGGGTATTTCGTCACACAGGAAATTACTGTTAAGGGTCACTGTGCGCTAATTAAGCTTTATTTGCTCCGCATCACCTCATCGCACCCCACAGCGTGTGCACTGCCTTAACTCGGTCTCCGCACATCCAGTTCTGGGCACACACAGAGAACTGCTGTAATGCTGCTCTGTCTGCCATGCGGAGCACTGCTCCCCGGCCATGCTGGCAGGCCATGCTGCGCTGGGAGCTGCAGGCTCCGCTCCTCACCCCTACAGCCACGACTTGAGTACATAAGAGCACCACCTCGCGTCTGTCCTAGAAAGAAATGCCCGGCTCCGCTGCTTTCTGCTGCGGCCTTTTGGGGCTGTGTTTTGCCAGACGATGTATACACGTTTTTGAGAGCAAGCATAACCTTGTAAGGAGCAAATCCATGGCTCTCCTCTCCTGATAAGCACAGCTCTTCCTTTACATGGAGCAGATGAGGACTGTTTATTTAACCACTGTTTTACATAACACAATAAAGCAGTGTGTATAAAGGTGCAGGGGGACGTTTTGGGTTAACAGCTTAGCTCGCCTTGACAGCAATCAGTCGGTGAAGTTTGCAGCAGCAATTCTGGCAACTACCTTGATCTCTCTAAGGTGAGCTCATGTCAGTCATTGCTAGCTGCAATTTCCAAACCAGCTCCATCATGCTGCTTTACTGCATGAGCCTGCTGCAGAGGGAAAAGTGGGCCATATGTTTAGAAGTCACTGCAAAGCCCCAGTGAGCCCACGGGAATCCGTACGTTGATTTTGATGGGCTTTAGACTGGACTGTTATGCTCCAGAAGCCTGGTAAGGCAGAACAGTCATTTCAGTAAGGCTGTGCTCAGGCACATGAGGCAGTGTTAGTGAACAGGATGAATCAAAGTGGCAAGGAATAGATGGAGAGTGACTTTGGGGGTAATTAGATATATCAGCGATGTGGGATTCAGACCAATACTCAGTGTGCACTGGAGACCCTCCCTGCTCCTCTGCATGGGGAAATCCTGTTTGGCTTCCACCTGGATGCAGGTGTATCCCTGCTCTGGAGCTGGGGGCTGTGGTGAATGCAAGCCTCTGAGTGACTATTTATCCAGGCCAGACATAAGCTAGACAATATCTATTGCTTACACTACTCTGGAAGCTTCGGGACTTAATTTTCAGAACAGCCAGTAAGCAGAGCCATGGGAACCAGATCCAGTCCTGCTCTGGTGGGTTCCGAGGCCATCAGGGACTTACAAGCCTCTCGGTTGATCTCCTACAAAACTGAGTCCATAAACCTCACCCAGAGTTGCCTGCAAGCAGGCCAAGAAGATGCGGGGAATGAGGCTAGGCCTTCAGAGCCGGGCTGGCTGGTTTTCTACTGAACTTCCTGCCAGTTACAACAATGGGACCCCAGGGGCTTCAGATGTTTTGCACCACAGTGTACATATAATATCATTTGGCCATGCCTTTCCAAGCTGTATCTTGGTTAAGCCCAAATATTTCTGCCTACTCAGTACTCATGCTAACTACTAAATAAAAAGGACTGTTGCCAGCATGTAAAAGATATATGTAACGTTGATCTGTCAAACCTGGACCCTGGCAAAGCTTTCTGAGACTGTAGACCAGAGCATATGCCTACAAGCATGATTTCTGTTTCCTTGTTGCCAAGGGACTCATGTCTATCTTATTTAGTTTATTTGTGGGAAGGAAAAAAATGGTCAATAAACATAAAATGCAACAAAAGAAAATGCCAAACTAACTCTGACAGGCTTTCTTCATACCGCTTCCTTTTGTAGAGAAACAGCATCTGTCCACTTAAATTAGAGCAAAATATTGAGAAGATGTTTCCTAATGAGCTGGCAAATAAAGATGCCAAAGGGGTGAGAGCTGAACTCTGGAGATGATATTAGCTTTTTCCCCCCAATTCAAATTCAGTCTTTATTATTATTATTTTTGCTTCTTCTTTGCATTTCATTTGGCAATGGACTTTTACAAGAAGTAAGCTTTTTAGTGTTCTCCCTTCCGTGAACTCAGACTGAACACAGCCAAAATTAACTTCTCCCTGGGAGGTGAAGATAGAAGAAAAGGAAACTAATCTTCATTTCCTACCTCTGTCCCCCTGACATTCTATCCTTTATTTGCAAGGCCCTCACATCATCTGCATATAAGAAAGAGAAAGAAAATAATATATCAAATTGGAATCCACCGTCTGTAAATATTTATCCACTTTACAATGGCATTGCCATAAGTAGTTTGATTTCTCATCTACTCCAGATTGCACTGCTGTAGGAAAAGTAACCTCTTTAGCCCACCACTGAATTCTGTGATTCATCAGTGAAACAACAGGGTTTTGGAGGGTTCAAAGTATTTCCTTTCTAGTCTGACAATACAAAGAAAAAAAGGAGTTGTTTCTGAGGAGGGGCCAAAGGGAGGAAGGAGAGGTTTGCTGTTCAAAGCAAAGAATCTATTGAAAACAATGGAATAAATTGACTTTGATGATTTTTAGACAGACACTTTAGAAGGTGCGTGCCTTTAGAAAGCAAAACAAATACTTAACTAGCATTTAGTTAAAATACTAGTAAGTATCTCTTTTGCACTTAGGCACCTAGTAGGGAGAGGTAGGAAATTTTGTAGATTCTGCTGGGAAATGTTCTGACTTCCTAAGTATAACACTTCTGATTTTATAATGCAATTTTTCTTACAGGTTATCTTTCAAATGTAGACAATATAAGTCTGTCATATTTTTGTTTATGCTGCAGTCAGATATAAAGGTTGTAAATTTGAGTTGATCACAAACCTTGTCTAAAGCACGTGTGCACTTCCATGACACTGTTTATCTTTAGTGTTTGGCCAGTTGAGATAACACGGTGGTGTGTCAAACACGTGACATGTGTTATCTAGATACCATGAACACTTTTGTTGCAGGGACATGTTGACACAGCGCTTTTGAGTAGATGAAGACAACATGATGGCTCCACTTATGCTAAGGAACAAGATGAGTGTTCTTATGTTAATCCTCCCCCATGCCTAACACTATCAGCTTGAGCTTGCAGGGTGGAACTGCTCAGATGAATTCAGCAATAGAAATGTTAAAAAACAAACAATCCTTATTTTGGGTATAAGAAGGATTTCATTTTGTTATTGTGGAATTAGAGAGAAAAAGGTAGCCAGTTCTTTTATATAGAAAACATGTACCTGCATGGGAACTTGCCTTTGGGTTGGTTTTTTTTAAAAATGTTCTTTTCCTTTGTTAAGAATAAAAGCACAGTATTTGAGAATAACAGGCTTGAGGACATTTGGAGTGAGAAAAATTAAGAAATACCGTTCTTAAGTTCGTTCTTGACCACTAGCACAAATCACAGCTGGCACCTCGCTAAACATCACATGACAAATTCTGTCATGCCTGTATACCTGACAAAATTGCAGTATTTCAGGTCTGCATCCTTGCTTGGGGCACTCTACAGTCCACTCTGCGTACACTACTGATATCCCTTGATATACAAGGAAGTCATAAAGGACAAATTTAGCTGGAAAACTGCATTTTTGGGAGTGCAGGGAGAAATGTAATCTCAAAAAAAATAGCTCTTTAAGAGCATGTCTACCCTGTGACATGGAAGAAAGCAGAGAAGGGCAGGAGTTGGTAGGGGTTTGAACTGGAAGTCCACTGAGCCCTGTGTGAAGGTATCAGATTAGGTCTGGAAGCACGACAGCCACATTTGTGGGATACCAATGCCAAGCTTCTCAGCTCCAAAGGCAGGACTGGAATGGGCTGATTTTTGGAGGTAACACTACAGAAACCAACCTAGGTCCAGCTGCCTCCCAGCCTCCCTCCCGTACAAACGATTTCAGGGGAGGTGAGGATTGCATGACAAATTCAATTAGAGATCAGCCTGAGGGGGAAAGAGGTTGTCAAAACAGATGATTAAAATGAATGCAGTTTGAAGCCAAGGGGAGTAACCAGCATTAAGTTGTGCCCACAAGCAAGGAAAAATAACGTGCTAGGAGCTACAAGGTGAAGTGGACTCACTTGTTTTTTTCATTGTGTTCCTTCAGTTTCTCATTTTCCTCCCCTCCCACTCTCTATAATGCTACTGCTTGGCTACACATTAAACACTTTGACGGTCACACAAAATCATCTAACATTTCCATGGCAGTGAAACACTAAAGCATAAACTGTTTATTTCTCCTGAAATTTGTAAGGAAAACAAACATTTTATAAGGCTCCAGTTCCCTCTGCCTTTTCCTCCCCTGTAGCCCCCAAAATTATTGCCAATGTAAAAGACGAAAGAGAAAATAGACCTTAAGTAAACAGAGTCATGAGTGTTATTTACTATCCACTGGTTATATGCCAAGGAGATATCAACCAAACAGACATTAGGAAAATATTTATCTAAGCATTAATATATTCTTTACACATGACACATTGCACATCATTATTTAGCTGGGCTGATAACACGGAAGCTTTACTAACAGCATATTTCTTCCTGTGCTTAGAAGTCTTTAAAGCATTTTTAAGCCTAGCAGTAAATCACAGCCTGGTTTGCAGATATATTCTGTATACACATCCATATTCCGCTTCAGCCCTTCTAATCACATGGCTGAACGTCCATGTCTTTTCTTCCTTGGTACTGGAATGTCATTTTTGTCTGTGCTTAGAAGTCTTTAAAGCATTTTTAAGCCTAGCAGTAAATCACAGCCTGGTTTGCAGATATATTCTGTATACACATCCATATTCCGCTTCAGCCCTTCTAGGCTGAACGCTGAACGTCCATGTCTTTTCTTCCTTGGTACTGGAATGTGTCATTGAAACATATTCCGCTTCAGCCCTTCTAATCACATGGCTGAACGTCCATGTCTTTTCTTCCTTGGTACTGGAATGTCATTTTTGTCATTGAAAAAGGAAAAGCAAAACAGACAATGTCTGCCACATCCAAAGTTCCTACTAAGATTCCCAGCTGCATCCATCTCCACTGCTTAATGAGGGGACTAATCAGGTGAAGCAGATCAGATAATACAAGAACTAAGATAAATCTGAAGAGACTCCTGAACAAATCAAGAAAGCCTTTAAAATGTCTAAAGTACTCTACTGTTCCAGAGCTGGGAAGTGGTGGGCTTATCCTGGTGATCTGTCAATATATCTGTCCCTAGGACAAAACCCAAGAATTCTTATTTTTGGTCTTATTCTCTTTTTTTTTTTTCCCTAAGTTTGGCAGATGAAAATGTTTGGATAATTCCCATCTGTCCTAGACAAGGAGAGGAACCTTTGGCTGTTCAGACTGTTCCTGTGTAATAAATACCAATTCGTAAATACAAGAGTTAAAGCAAACCTGATCATATTGATTGGAAATGGCATTAATGGGCACAGAATTAGAGGCATGGATTTCTTAACTGTTTAGTCAGCATAAAAGATGTGGAACCCACTGACCATGGGACACCATGGACTGAGTTCTGAAGGGGAGGAAGAAGAGGGACAAAGCATGGACGTGGATGGATCAGAGTGGGGCCCTAAGTTTCCTTGCATCAGACCTCACACCAACCGCACCAGGACTTTGAGCCCTTTACAGTGTTGTTTTCAGCAACAAGCCTAGGGGAAAGACAAAGGTGTGGACACACAGCGTCCCATAACTCAGCACTGATCTGAAACATTTCTTCATACTTCTCAATGATGCCATTTAGCCAACCCTTTCTCTAAGCATTAACAAAACATTAAAAGACTCCAGATCTTACTGTGCCTGTTTTATATGGAAAGCTGGAGCCTGGAGAACTTTAGTGACACCGTCAGAGTCGGTGACACTCTCAGGAACAGAAACTGAGTCGTGACTCCTCTTGTCCTGTCTGAACTCCCAGGCCCTCATCAAAGAGCCTGGACAGTCTTTGCAGCTACAGATTTGTGCAGCGATCCATAGGGACTCGTAAAGGCTAAAGCTGCCTTTAAAAATGACTTCTTAGGCATGCAAAGGCATAAAGTTAAAACTTTCTGAGATAAGTTGTAACTTACAGCTCCAGCACATGCCTGACTACTAATCCATCTTTTCAGTGAAAAACGTCACAAGGAATTGCAATCATTCTCTTTATAACAGCAAGATCCACAGGCCACTGAGTCCAACGGCATCCCGCTTTCACTTAGTTAGGGATTTGTCATGCTTTCTGACAAAGGGTTGACTTAATAATGTTCTAATAATTTATCATGTTAAGAAGAGAAATAAAGAAGGGAATTGTTAACACAGTGAGATTTCCCACACACACTTAAAGGTTTGAAACCTGGGTCCTGCTACCTCTCTGTGCCATTGGTTGATGACACATGTAATGACTTGCATCTGGGACCTGATTTTCCAGCTCTTGAATCAAAAGGGAAACTTCAAACCCCCCAAAATCTCTAAGACTACTGAAGTTAGTGGATTGTTCCAATTAGGCTTATGAATCTTGGTTTGCAGTTTACCAATAATAGCACACTTCAGCCATACATTTGACAGAAAGGGAAGGGGAAAAAAAAGTCTGCACATTGTTTCCCAATGAGAAACTCTAGAAGAGATAAGAACATTTCAGAAATAACTGATAAGCTACATCCTGCTGTTGTTTGTTTTTATTTATATTAATGGATTAGCTGAGCTGAATCAAGGATTCAGGGTGAGGAATGTCTCCAAGATGAAGGGGAAGACAGCGTTCATGTGAGTGGTGTTCCACTGGCAGAATGGACTGAACATTGCCTGTTGATTTAATGGCAAGAGTAAGGTTTGCTTAAGGAAGTGAGGCTTCATCTCATAAATTCATAGATTTATTTTTAAGCCCAGATGGGATTATTATCCTCGGACTGGTCTCCTGTGTGGCAAAGGTTTTCAGCAGCACCTGCCTCAAGCCCACAACTTCTGTTTGAGTTGTAACACCTCTCTTAGGACTGTAAGCAGTCTGGATTGAGATACTCCAAATGACAGAGACTGCACCTTCTCCCAGAAAACTTCTTCCATTTCAATGCAACATTAATAGTCTAGCAAGATTCGTAACTTGTACTTGAATTACAGGTGGCAATAACAATACTCCAGCATGGTGTATTTAGTTTGTTTAGAAAGTCTGCTACCATGTGTTTTGCTAGTATCTTTCCCATGCTTAAGCTGACACCAGTTAATTTTGTTTCCTACATACCTCTGGGATATACATCTCTAGCCTAACTGGTGGAAAATTGGTTGTTGATGCTCAGGAAATAACTGATTTTCCATCTATTATAATGTGGCCTTTCTGAAAGTATACGCTGCTGATATACAAACCACTGATTACAGTTTTTAGTTAACAAATGGGTTTTGTCAATTGCCCCAGGCACTGCCTAACAAAGTTGTGCTTAACGGCTAAGAAGACCGATTTCTTTGGGGATATTGCTTAAATGGAGCACAGATCTAGCGTACACAACAGTTGCTATTCATCAGGCACTGGGAAAAAAAGCCTGGCAGAAAGCCAGAAATGTAAAGCAGCCCTATAAGTTGGCAGAGTAGTTTATAATTACTGCTATTAAAATATACACACATGCATATATATACATGCATACACATATGTGAGATTTGCTGAGATATAAAATGCTGATGCTAACTTCAGGGCAATATTTCTACGATGATTTCATTCCATGATTAAGTATTTCGGAAGGAAGATACAAGATATTAATTAAAGCAGAGGATAAATACCTTCTTAATTAGCTGATGAAATACAATTTGCATGGAAGTGAATTCTTTTTAATAACTGCTGAATGTGCCTAGGGCAATGTTTCAGCACGTCCCCAGCTTTTCCCTTCTGTCATCCTCAGGGAATTCTAAATAAATGTTTAGAGACTAATTCTGATCTTGCTCACTGTTTTTCTGAATTCATTTCACTTTGGTGGAATTACTCCGGTCTGAGAAATCAGAAGGGGAAATCAGGCCAGCTGATTTTGCTGCTTTTTCTTCCCCTTCCTCCTGCACAGCAGAGTGAAAAGAACTACTCAGACCAATGAAGGGATGAGATATCCTAGGTCTGAACACAGAAGGAAGCAAGAGAGATGCTACTGAATGGGTGGGCTTTAATAATGACGATGCTATTATCATGTAAAACCTCTTTTGGGCCTGTTTGCTCACCCCCTTAGTTTTCTGACTCCATTAGATATTCCCTGCTTAGACATATGCCAGCCCAGAAACTTTGAAGAAGGATATTCTTGCAGCTATGGAATTGCCAGCGGCTGAGAGATATCCTTGTTCATTTGGTTTTGCTATGTTTTGGTTTTGGTAGCATCTTTGCCTCATCTAACAGCCTGCAAGTAGTGCTAGCTTAATATGCAGATGCTGAATATTTTACTTTAACATCTATGATCAACATGTGGTCCCAGGTCATCTCTTTTCAGCACACTACTCATACTCTGCTCTGAAGTTGGGATTATTCATTTCCTTGTGGCCTCTTCTGTGTCATTTATCACAAAAGAATCCAAGCATTTCAGAAATGATGATGATAATGGGTTTGTTTCCACAGCTTACTGGTGAGGAGGTTGGCTAGTGTCACGGCTGCTTTATGGATGGGTAATGGATGCACAGATGTATTAAGATCCACATTTCTCCCAAGCCTGAGAAATACAAATGGCCTGTGATTTGATTTTTCAGCTGATAGTGCATCCTGGCTCATGGCATATGTTCTGACTACCTTTACCACAGGTAAAACTGTGAAAGCTCAGGACTTCCATAAACCCAAGCTTTGCAAAGCCAGGACTCATCTAAATAACTTTTAGTGAGAAACTGATTTAAGGATTTGCCCAGAGCCAGATCACAACATGGTAGCATGTTCTGCCTCCTCCAGAACCACAGGCTGAGCTTTTGGCTGCACTTTTCTCATCCCTTTCTCACATTTGCACCTTCTCAGTCTTACAAGACCTCTGTATCAGCATGGCCAAAATAAGCATCTCTAAGACTGTAGAAAAGACAATTGATGCCTTTACAGGTGGCATCTGCTGGTTTCCTGGAGCCTCCTAGGGAGTACTGGACGTGGTCCAAGTTCCCATACTATGGAAATCCCACTCTGAATCTCTGACCTCATGAACGTTTTGGAGTTTGCTTTCTCTTTCACTACTTCTTCCTTCTAATGCAAGTGGTGCCTGGCACCATGTAGGCAACAAAACTGTAGTTCTGGGGTTTTTTCTGACCTTCCCAGTTAGGGCTTTGCTGGCAGCAGAGGCAGATGTGTCCAGAAGATAACTTATTTCTATCTGCAGAGTGAGACTTTCCTGTGCACTAAAAAAATGACTAGAGTTTGGGGTTGGGAGGATTATGCATATAATCATCTGAGACAGTAAAGACTGTCATAAAAAGAGACTGAATTAATGTTTTCAGGGGCATTTGGCTTCATTATTAAACAGCTAACAAAAGAAATACAGAGACTGCATTATCTGGATGGGACGGACTTCAGCCATCTAAACAAAGGCCAGATCAGCCAGCTCCACAAGTAAGTTGTCATCTCAGCAGAGCACATTAATAAAGGCAGTTTGCCCCTGGGACATGAGGTCTCTGCTGACAGCTGAGGAATGGGAAAAGCCAGGTATTACAGGCCCTGTTATAAGCTCATATACGAGTGAGGTGTTGTAAGTGGTCTCTTCTTCCTGTTCTTTCCAGAGATCTCCATTTTCCTCATTCTGTTCCCCCTGACAGAAATTCAGAACAAAAGAGGAAATGGAAATGTCAAATTAGCTATTATTTCTTTCACCATGCTGTAACTAGAAGGGGGAAGCTTTACAGGGAGGGAGGAGACAGCAGAGGTATTCACAAGCCATAATGTGCCAGCTTCAAACAACAGCCCCCAAGTTTATGCTTTTCAGATTTTTTGAGATCGATATTTGTGGGTTTTACACAAGCAAAATAATGTATTAATTTTCCCCTCTACACACATTCTGGGAGTTTTTTCTTGTTTTCTTTTAGTGCAATAATGTCAATGTTGGCACCCAATTTGTTAGGTTTCAACCCAAAGTTCAACTACATTACAAACAGGTGAAAACATAGTTTTATAACAACAAGGTCTGGCCCACCCTAATAATACAGCTGTGTTCTTCGCCCTGACCTGTACTAACCACAGGGTAGGTGAAAGGCTGCCTTCCTCAAACAATATTGAAGGCACAAACACAACTTCAGCCTTGCCATGCAGACCAAGATAGAATTCACAGCTGCCTCATTTTAAAAATCTCCCCACTGCAGGCATCAAAGCCTCAAGGCCAAATTTTCCCTGCATGCTTCTACCCTGGCACCAATATGCTCCCAGCACTGCAGAAAGCACAGTCCTTCTCACCAAGCAAATCTCTTCCACAGCCCAAGTTACACAGGTAACTGTGTAAGAGTTACACCTCTTTACTGGGTTACTAAACCTATTCTGGTTGTCTGTTCTGCTTTATTGCATCAGCAATTTCCTTTCAAAAGTCCAACATTTTCCCTTGGCTTCTTATTTAATTTTCCAAAGCATTTTCACCATGCTATCAGGAGAAACTTCTTACTGAACCCACCCGTCTTTCCTCTCTGGTGCTACATTCCTACCTGTCGGGGACGGACAGGTGCTTTTGGACGCACTACAGACCCACAAAAAGCAGGAAATCCTCTGTCCAGCTGAGGATGAAAATAGTTACCTGCCTTGGCATTTGACCCCAAGTCCAGAGCAACACATGATTTTGGGAGGGGGAGGGGGACCCTCATACTGGGTTTTTAACAAATGTCATCTAAGGCAGGACCTTAGGCTGATGTCACATGTGGATGACAACACAGTGCTTCTCAGGAAACATCTAATATAGCATATAATTGGGGGAATATTATTTTTTTGTGCGATTTGTTTTTGAAGTGTGGGGGAAATGAAGGGGGAGAAGGCAAGGAGTCGTACTCAGAACTAGAGAGTTCAACATACGATTTCTACAAAGAAAAATGCTATTCTTTTTATGCCAGCACCTTTTAGTTGTAGGACTTAAAAGGGTTTGGGGTTCTTTGTTAACCATTTGGACTGATGCCCAACAGTTGTTTTCATTTATCCTTGACATTTTCAACTGCTCCCATTGAAGTGAGATAAAGTAGCAGAAAGAAAAATAAACGGGCTTTCTTTCTCCCCTCTTTCCCCAGCCGTTTGGGTCACTGTTCTGTCTTGTTTTATGGAGATCTGAACGGGTGCCGTACAAGCCGGCCGAGCAGACGTGGAGGGTGAGGCAGGAAGGACAGCCTGCGGTTGCGGTGAGGGGCTCGCAGCACGCGGGTGCACCTCCCAGCTCTGCTACAACCTTCCTGTGCTGTCTTTGCCAAGTCACTTCACCTCTCCATGCCTCAGTTCCTCATCTGAGAATGAAGATATCACTCCTTTTTTCTCATCTTGTACCAGCTTTGTGTCTATAGACCGGAAGATTTTTCAGGCCAGGGTAATTTCTTACTACCTGTTTCTTGCCCTGCCTAAAACAATGGGCCTTTGGTCTGTGCGAACATTTAGTTAACAGAAAAATTTAGCTAATAACAAGAGTACTTGTCCAGATCTGCATGTCCTCTGGGTTTGCCTTAGCTTCCTCATGGCCAGAGCTGTTGGAACAGTTTTAATCACTCTGTGAATATACTAGACAGCTTTGAATCAAACCCAAACCCAAATTGAAAACTGATTTGAATTGTTATTTCTTTTCAAACCCAGAACTGAACCTACACTCTTACTTTGAAGACTATGTGGAACTCAAAAAACCCCCAACCAACAAAGCAAAACTTTCTCTGTAGCTGGATGAGAACTCAACTAAAAAAATGACTGGTTTGAGTCCATAACAGATTTACATCCTTGATGATTTCAGTTCCCTGTTATTCATCATGTCATGTTAGCTGAAGTTATTAGGAAATCCACCATTATTTGTGTAAAAATTAATAATTCCTGAAAGCTTTCAAGACTTTGGCATAAATGCTTACTTGGTAGAAACTTGTTATGAAGTTTCATGGTCACTTGTAGTCAGTCTTCCATTTAGAAACCTTTGGTCAACTAATTAGGGAGAAAACACAACTAATAAACAACTAAGAAACAACCTGTAGTGGCAAGCACTTCCCTGAAACCACCAAAAGAGATAAAAATAACAAAGGTCAGCCTGACAGAAATGGTGTTTGGATCTGATTTTCCAGCTCAGTTCTGGCTGCTGATGTGCCTAAGTTACTGTGCTTGGACTTGAGTTTCTCTCAGTTTTGGTTAAAAAAAAGGTAAAGAGGAGCTTGGGATGTTGTGTTCCAGACAGTGAGGTGAGCAGCGACAATAAAACCCAGACATGGAGCCAAAACGCTCCTGAGAAAGAATAATCCCAATGTCTTGCCATATCTCAAGAGATACAAATTTGCACCTTGCTCTGGACTGCTATGAAAAGCTGTCCCCTGTTAACAGAGGTGTGCGAGTTATCGGGTCATTCCTGTTGAGGAGCCAGAAGCAGCCCAGAACAAATGCTAGTCATGCCTCGTTTATGGCTGGCCAGGGAGGCTGGTCGTGCACCTTAATCGTGCTAGCTAGAACCAGTTGGAATTTCTTCCCTCAATTCAGTTACATTTTTTGCAGCACAAAGTATACATTTTGTTTTGTCTTCTGGTTTTCTTAGTTTGACTTTGAAATGAAAAGTCCTGCAAAAAATGAAGAATCCAAACATTTCACTTTGATTTTCATGAGGTGTTGGTGCTACTTACCAGTCAGTCTTGTGTATTTAGGTACAGTTTCTTTATGGACTTTGATCTCTGCAACTGCAGACAGCCACTGTCAGAAGCCAAAATCATTACAGATTATCTCACATATGAGACAGGTACGCACGCGACTGTGCTCTTCTTGGAAACCTTCTGCCTGCTGCTGTTTTCATAATCATAAAATCGAGGCCATCTTGAGTGAACAGCCTTGGTTTTGACTGGACAAAGAGAGAAAAGAAGAGAGAAGAAACAGGCCTGGGAAAAGCCCAGGTATGCCAAATGCCTGCCTCTGCCCTTCCTTTCGCCATCTGTGAACAAGTAGTGATGAGTGACTGCAACGACTGGAATTATTAATCTACAGCTCAGATGAATTAATTCTATTTTAGCTGGAAAAAATGTTCCCAAACATCCAGGGCTAGGCCAGCAAAATTAAGCAAAAGTAGAAGAGGGAAGAGGGGAAAACAGCCATTGCTCAAAAAATCCTCGTATCTTCTTCATTCTTACTCTCACCCTTCCAGGGAACAACTTCAGTCCCAGACCTATCTGAGCCTTTTGCAGCCACCAGAATAAGTGTCTGGATGATGTGACAAGGCAGCCAGCAGGTCAGGAGCAGTGAAGCAGATGTGTTCCTGTGCAGAGTATGTCCTGTGTAATATTTGAGATTTGTTCCCCTAGATGGGGCTGTAAAACACATTGCCCACCACATAGCAGGTAAAAAGAAGGAGCAGCCTTCCTTTCTACAGGAGACGCTTATAGGACTGCCCTTTGTGAGCACTGTGATATGGTTAGTTTTGCCATGCCAGAAAAGAGATGCACAGAGCACATCTGTGCATGGTATGCCAACCCCAGTTCATGTTGCCTTTCCACTGGTGAAGAAAGAGAAGTCTGAAACCGAAGGTGAATCCCTGCTCAGGTGTTGTTCATAGCTCAGATGGAAAAACAATCAGACAAGAACGTTCAAGACACTCTTTAGGAAATAGGAAGATTCCTAGAGGCAGTAACAGCTGTCTGCCTCCTAAGGAAGTCACAGCCATTCATGAAAACATAAAGTCCATCTTCCCTCCATATCCTTCCCTCCCGCACCCCCAGCTTCATGGCAGCTCTGCGAAATCTCTGCTACCTACAGGGCTGACAGGGCCAGACCCAAGGCGCTGCGCATGCAGCCCAGTGACAGAGATAAGGCCGGTGGTGTTAGACCAGATGTCTTCCGTCTCTCCAGCTCCTTTCCTTGTTTGTTGCTGTGACCCATAAGCTGTTTCCACTCCACTAAGTGGCTGGTGAGTCACCGCAACTCACTGTGTTGGGAAGATAAAGGCAGTATCAGGAGCACCGTGTGATCAAATGCACCCAGACACCTGATAAAATCCTCCCTCCTCCCTCTTTCCTCCTCATGGAGGTTCTGTAGGCAGTCTCTCTTGCAGGCGTCTGCTTACGTGGCCGTGTTTGAAACCCTCTTCTGTGACACCTATGCAGAGAATGGCTGGCTTGGGTTAAGTCCTCTACAATAATTCTCTGGTCCTCCCCCTCTTCTGCTTTGAATGGTGAAGATGGGGTCAGTGACTTGTGAAAATAAGTCAAACCGGATCAGGTGATCATGTAGGATTAGGTGCGGTTCCCCACTGGGTGTCAAATCCCAGCACACCCACTGCTAGCCCATTATATTTTAATGGGAGGAGGATGATAAGTCAACACTTCAAAGAGAGAAAGAAGGCTGTGAAGAGCTTCCTGGATTCCTCTTTAAGGGGAAGAAAGAATCAGCCTTAATTGAAGTCACTTCTTATCTGTTTCCATCATTTTTGTTTCATGAAAGTGGGAGGTTAAAATGGACAAGAAGAATAGCACAGGAAGAGTCTGAAAGAGAAAACAGTTTTTTCCCTGTTGCTGCATGTCCCCTTTGTGATTTTCTTCCTTCGCCCTGCATGGATAAAATGACACAAACCTGCCAAAACCTGCACAGAGTCAGATTCTTATCTCCACCCCCCATTACCAGAGCTTTGTCCTTCGCAGTTTGCCAGACCCCGCGCTCTGACTTTCACCCATTTGCTCCTGTACCTGAAAGGAGAGTTAAGTGTTGACCTCTTTCGGATCTGCTGCCACCTAGACAGATGTAATTTGGCATTTATGTCATTGCTCTGGAAAACAGTTGCTGTTTTTGGCTCTTAGGTTGCACCTCAAGTAATTTTGCAAGGCCCTCAGCTGAGAAGGAAAAGCATTGGCTTTACCCATAGCAAAAGTAACAGCAAAGGGCAGAATTGCAAGGATTTATGTTGCACAAGTGTTTTCTCAAAGCCACGGAGGCTTTTTTTCACTGAGGGAAGAGGCATGTCTCTTTGAGTTTCCCAGTATGGGAAGTAAAATGAAGTTGCCAGTGAAGATGGAGCGGCAGTCGTAAAAGTATATAGTGAGAGGTAAATGTTGGCTTTTCCCCATAACCTTTATTGTGGCCTGCTCACACTTGTTCACACAACAAACTTGTCTCCACTAGGTTTTCACCTCAGGCCAGTTGCCTCATGACAGTGAACCCCAAAGAGGAACACGGTGTTTTCTTCTAGTGAAGGCACAGCCTGAACCTCTACGTTCCCTTCCTGACCTACTACCAGATACAACGGTCTGGGCAAGAAGAACAGGAGCAAAAAGCAAAGTAGGCAAAACCCTAAGGTCTGCCACAGACTAGCTTCAAGCTCATCACTTACTGTGCCAGTAAAGCATGGTTTGTTTGCCTTTTCTTCTTTTTTTTTTGAAGAAAAACTCCCATTTCCTGTCCCTCTGGGGGAAATTTCTCCAAAGCCCATTGTTGGAGAAGCCATTGCAAGAGGAACTACTTGGCATTGAAGCTGACCCTGATTTAACATCTGGAGCGAGATTCATGAACAACTATTATACCCTGAAGGTAACTGTTGCTGTCTTGTCATAGACACAGATGATGAGATCATGCTGCTGTTTCTGCTGCACTATGTTTGGCAGAGGCATGAATTAAGAAATATTACAAAAGATATTTTTGTATCTCTAGTATCTTTTGCATCTTCCTCCATCATACACAGAAACCATGTATGTTCTGCTACTTGGAAGAAATGTGAAAGTTAGGACCTGTAACTCCTGGGGAAAATGGGAATGAGAAAAACATTCTGGTGTGAAGAAGGGGAACAGCATGATAAAAGGGTCTGGGTGAGGTGGATCAAGTGTGCAGTCAACATATAGCTCTCACAGAACTAGGAGATCACCTTGGTGAAAACTGAGGTCAGGAAACAAGAAGGCATCACTGACCACACTTCCAAACTAACATGGAATAACTGAAGCACCACCTTCAGAAGGGGAGCTGGGTAAAGGAAAATCCAACAAAAATGTCAGAAGGATTTACTTTTAGATTGGTGTTGCAAGGAAATGAAACTTGTGAGCCTGTCCTGTTTGTTTCTCTGTACATGACATGAAATACATGATAGTATTTCCCAATAATTTTTAAGTCTGTCTGCTTCTTCCAAATTTAGCACAGATGTGGAAGAACAAAAAAATATGTTCTTGCCTATTTCTTGAACAGAGGTCACTGGGTAGAGGCAAATCACTCATAGAAGGACTGCATGGATATTTCCACCTTAACCATTGGAAAATCCACATTAGTGTGCCACCCTTGAAGCACAAATTCATAGCATGTCATTGGAAGTGATGCTCATGGCACAATATGTTTTAAACTAATACAGACTTAGATCATGAAACAAGTTCTCCGTAATGTCAGGGTTTTGCCCTTAGTGAAGATACCAAAAGGTCAGACTAGCCAAAGCCAGTTCCAGATAAATGTAAATGGAAAACATGATGAGTGAAAGCAACACAAAGTGAATCCTCGAGATCAGGGAAGACTAGCATATAAATCCCCCAAACTGAGTAAAACATGCGCAGTGGGAAAATATCCATCATTTCATTCCTACATACTTGGGTTACAAAACTGCACCAGGTTTTATAATGTAAGAAGCCATATCGGATTGGATTGCATGCATTCACACACCCAGGTTACAGATACACTACATACTGGTTAAAAACTCTACATTAGTCTTACAAACTCTTCCACTTCTAGAAATGAACTGGTAAGAATGAAGCCGCTCGTTACCAGGACAGACTGGACACTCTACACACCTCCTAATCCAAGCTGTTGGTTTGTTTAAACACTTCTCATTGAGCAGCTTGACTGGAAATGGATATGTGAGCAGTTCCTTATAGCTGAGGAGACCTGACACTACTTTTCCAGTAACTCATTGGACTGAAATGGCTATTTGTGTGAAATCTAGGTGTTAGACTGGGAAAAAAAGGTATACAACTGTAAAATTATGTCTCCCTTTCCCTAAAAGGCATGTGCTGCTCGGTGTATCGTAGGTGTTGGGTGGGCAGGATTCATAGTCGCATGGAAGGAACAAAGGAAAATGAAAATGAAAATGAAAGAGGCAGAGTGTTCAGATATTAAATGATTCCATTTTATGCTGCTGATGCAATCTGAGCAAACCAGCAATTTCCTTTCAGCCTCTGTTTTATGAGCAATCCTATTCAAGCTTTGATAATAAAAGGAACACAGGTGGGTAATTAAGGAGGTGTGAAACACGAACGAATAGCCAGCTTTCTGCTAGTGCTTTTCACAATGTGTTCTGGAAGGCTATCTGCATCGAAGTGCTGAGTGATTGAGTGACCTCACAGACTGACCTGGGGACTAATTTTCTTCCAAAACAGAACAAAACTCAAAAGGTTTCTGTAAAAATTTTGATCTAAAAATTGCTGACAGGCTTGCCATTCCAAGACCTGTTTAACAACACTACCTCACTTGTAATCATGCTTTTCATAGATCGCAGCAGAACACAAAGACAACCATACTGGGTCAAACCAAAGGTCCATCTAGCACAAGATGCATCTGGCAGTAGTCAGCAGTGGATGTTTAGCGAAGAGTGTAATAGGGCAAGTGTAGAGTAATCCTTCCCCTCGCATTGCCTCTCAGTTCTTGGTTTACAGACTTACTGGAGAGGTTGCATTTTAACCAGCAAGTTTAATAGCCTTCTATGGAGCTCTCCTTCACAACTCAATGGGAATATATCATCTATACACCAACTTGAGCACCACCCCTCTGAAAACTGGCAGAGGTAACTTCCATCTCCTTTGCTTATTTTTTTCTGTTTTGGTCTCCTGGGAGAAACGGAATACTGCTTGCCTTCCAAGTGAGGTCCTGAAAGAGATATACATGCATGTACTACCTAAATATTACATACGCACATAGGAGAAGAGAGAGTGCTAACTACTTTTTTAATTTTGTTGAGAAGGCTTACAATGAACAACGTATTTAATCCATCTCAGACATCAATTTTCTTCCATATTAATTTTTCTAATATTCAACTCAGATAAATTTAAAGTATTCAGAATCAACAAAAGTTTCACTTAGAAAACATTACAGAGAAATGAATTGAGAAATTTTTTTTGTCTTCCTGATATGAATGCCTTGTTAAACAAGCAGCAACATACCCATATATGCTGTCTTCCTCAAAAGATCAACCTCCTAAGTCTGCCAGAAAATCTTACGAAGGCCAAATACAGAGGACACGAGCAGCTATACTGAGTCACAAAAAGAGGTCCTTTGGTCCAGTACACTGCCTTTTATAGCAGCCAGTAGTCAGTGTGCAAAGAAGCAAAAAAAGGCGACTACTGTAAAGTTTCCCCTCTACCCTTCAAGCTCTCAGCAAGCAGCAGTTCATGGTCTTCTTAAGCAAGAGTTGCCTTTGGACAAATCATGTTTAACAGTCTGTGCTGAACTTCTGCTCTGCTAATGTGCCCAAACCCTTTTTAAGATGTTTATCCTTGATGTGTACAGCCAGGTGAATGATACGGGGCAGAAGCAGGCTGATAGATCACCCTCCACCTTTGGTTCCGGTGCTTTTTTCCTCATCCAATTAAACTCCCAGACAGTTCAGTTGTGTGATGCCCATACACACTGCTAACAAAACATGGAGAGCTGCAGTTAAACATCAAGGAGGAGCCTCCCTACTTCTGGAAAGGGCAAGTTTGTTTAGTTCTTTTCTTTGGACTATTTTGGTCCATGTGAAAGCAAATCTAAGATCACTGGTGCTGCAGCTTACAGCCTCCCTAACCATTTCTCACATTCATGGACATCATGGGACCCAAGAAAAGAAAAAGGAAAGGAAGCCTGAGCATTTAGAGAGCTAGATCCTTAAAATTACTCCATATGCAGTTTCCATCTGACTTGCGGGGCTAAAAGGGTTTATCTCCTGTCAACTTCTGCCTGTATCACTGAACTTCCATGTTGTTGGCATGTTTTACTGGAAACCATGATCCAAACTCTGCTTTGATTCTTCCACTGTTATTTCAGGTTTGTATTTTGCTTTTCTGGGGTTTTTTGTTTGTTTTCCTAAAGACTACTTCAGGGTGCAGCAAAGTTTCTAAGCCATAGAAATAAAGCTAGATTGCAAAGCTGATGTCTAGATGTTACTTCTGGGTGCAGTCTAACTTGCTGGCATCCTTTCCCAGGGATAAATTTTGAGGCCAGCTGATCATAGTCAGCTAAAAATTTGCTATCTGTTCTATCCCTCCTGTTCGCGGCTTAGCAGTGATGGTTTTAAATGAGGAAGTCACAGTTGTAATTAATCCAACCAGATCACAGCGATATATCCACAAGAAACACAACTTCAGAGTGCATATACTCCGTTCCCAGAGATAATTATCAGGACTTCTAAAAATGCATGGATGTGTGTGTGTTTTGGTCTTTCTTCTTCACCCCAATCCTTGCAAACTGGCACCTCCTCCATTTCTGGAAAGGTCCCTCCTATAATGAAGTGAGTACAAGAATGCTGTTCCCATGCGTGTCCTTCTTATCACCTAAAGTGTGGAAAGCTGGGTAATTACAAAGTGACCCCAATGGCTCCACAGAGAACTACAATCTTGAGATTAAGTCCATGTAGGAAGCCTGATACCAAATATCCAACTGCAGCACAGTAGAAACAAAATTCCCTACTGACTATCTCTGCACATAAAAGTGATTTAGATTGGTTCTCCCCATACATGAGTTCTCTGCTGGCCGTCTGAATCAATTAACAAAACAAATAATAGGTTGCAATGTTTTTCTTTCCAGCCAGGTTTGTGCTTTATATGAGTAAGCAGTTAAAACATACATCTTAAAATGTAAAATCCTGGAACCTCCGAGGTCCCTTAGCTGCCAAGTGAAAAGGAACCAGCAAAGCTCATTTGCAGGGAACAGCAACAAAAGTCTTGTCATTCCTGCTGGAGATGCTCAGTTCAGGGTAGGAGTGCAAACTGAACTCCTCAGATCCTCAGCTTCTGTGTGACCATCCCAACACTGAGCTTATTAACTCAATGCCTTTAATTTTTCAAGGGAAAAAAAATTAAAAAGGACTGAGCCTTTAACTAGATCCAGTTTTATGCCTTCTCTGTGCCCCTAGCTTGATTTTCGTGCCATAAAATGGAAGCAATTTACCAACTTCTGCTTAGCTGCAGGCTGATGCCTGACTGTACACACGGCCTCGCTACCTGGAGAAATCTGGGCACTACTTATTACTGACCTCTAAGTCACCCTTTTCTCTCACAACTCCTCTGTGCTGCAATGCCATTTTCCAGCTTCTATTCATAGAATCACAGAATCATAGAATGGTTTGGGTTGGAGGGGACCTTAAAGATCATCTAGTTCCAAGCCCCCTGCCATGGGCAGGGACACCTTCCACTAGACCAGGTTGCTCAAAGCCACATCCAACCTGGCCTTGAACACTTCCAGGGATGGGGCATCCACAACTTCTCTGGGCAACCTGTTCCAGTGCCTCACCACCCTCATAGTGAAGCATTTCTTCCTTATATCTAATCTAAATCTATGCTCTTTCAGTTTAAAGCCATTACCCCTTGTCCTATCGCTATATGCCCTTGTAAAAAGTCCCTCTCCAGCTTTCTTGTAGGCCCCCTTCAGGTACTGGAAGGCTGCTATAAGGTCTCTCTGGAGCCTTCTCTTCTCCAGGCTGA
>NW_008796165.1:6431804-6517278 GCF_000699145.1 Aptenodytes forsteri | reverse complement strand
GGCTTGGGCAGTGAGGCTCAAGCACTTGCCGGTGAAGACCGAGGCAAAAAAGTCATTGAGTACCTCAGCCTTCTCCATGTCCCGGGTAACCGGGTCTCCCATTTCGTTCCGGAGAGGGACCCCATTTTCCCTTGTCTTCCTTTTATCCCCAACGTACCTGTAGAATCTTTTCTTGTTGCCCTTGATGTCCCTGGCCAGATTTAATTCTATCAGGGCTTTAGCTTTCCTAACCTGATCCCTGGCTGCTCGGACAATTTCTCTGTATTCCTCCCAGGCTACCTGTCCTTGCTTCCACCCTCTGTAGGCTATATAATCATCTCTAGCTTTCTGCATTGGCCTTCCCAACAATTATCAGTATGCATTGCCTAGGACTGCACTCCCAAGGACTCCAGTAGGCTGTGGGGATCTCAGCTTTCTCTTAATATCAAAAATGTCCAAGGTAGCCCTGATGAACAGAACAGGTTTCCCTACATAGAAATATTAAAACTTTTTCACACCCTCCATGTAACATACATGGAGGTGCATCCAGAATCTGCAAACACAGGCTCAAACCAGTTCTCACCAACCATGAGCTCAGGACGCAGCCTGAGCTGCGGAGCTCTCTGGAAAAGACCTGAACACCCTTAGCACCTTAGAGCAGGCTCAAAGGAGACAGCCCAGACCCAGCAGCTTTCGCACAGCTGTGGCTGCTTTGAGCCCATGCTGTAGCCAAACCAACACTCAACAGTGCAACAGAGAGCACACAGATCACAGCTGAGCATGTTTATCACCCCTCTTGAGCTCTCTTTCAGCCTTGCGGGGCAGACACAGACAATCTACTTTTCTCATGTTTCAGCCTGTCATGTAGTAAATCCTTCTAAGGACACAGGGTCTCTGAGTTCCCTACAGATGTGGAGTATCACCCAGATCCAGAGCAACATGCAGATTCCCCGTGTGCTTGTTCACAGCGTCTACAGAAATTTAGCAGCCAAATTCATGTTAGGCTGAATTCCTAAAAACAAATAGATTGGCTGATACATCTGTTAAATCCCAAAGGGCAAAGAGCAGAGGCTGCTCTCCCCTGCAGCAACTGTTGCAAGAAGTGCAGCATCATGTCCTTTGGGACACAGATCTCCTCCCATCAAATCCATGTAGGTTTGCTGCAAGAAGGAGGCGATCCTGAAGTGAGTGACTGCCTTATCGGTGCTGGGCAGGGCATGGGAGGTGGATGGAGGAGTCTCAGGCTGAGCAAAACCCCAAGTGCACCAACATGACTGTACAAATACACAAGCCAGGTCTGGCACAGACACAGGCAGCCAGCTGAGGCCATTTACACTTTGCCTGTGTTGTTGTTGTTTTACTGTTCAAAGTAGCTGCAAAGAACATTGTTGTCCAGGCAAGAGCACAAGGCATTTACAACCTTCTGGCATAACACGGGCGGTGAATACCACCAAGTGATATGACTTAACAAACAGCCCCAGAAAATCCCCAGAGCTTGTGCAGATAAAGGGGAAAGCGTCAGGACCTCTGGAGAGCTGGCAAGATAAATTGCAAGAGGACTGAGTAGAGTAGTGCAAAGACATAGACATAGTTGTACTCTATTTATATTTTCATTCTCTTTGAAAACTCAGAGGCTTCCATTGCCTAGGGAAAGATGTGGAAAAAAGTGGGCAGACCCCTAATTATCACACAAAGTCTCCACCATCATGAAATCTCCAGGGTCTTTATTCTTTGGCAAAGACACTGGTAAACATGTTTTATCAATTGGCCACTGTAAACAAAGCTGAGTCTTGCTTTGGAGCAAGATAAATATGAAATGCAAGTTAGGTAGATGCCTGTTAGCCAAACCTGATTCCTAGGAGAGATGGGGGAAATGCAGAAAGGAAGATCATTGTCAGAGCAAAGATGAATAATATCTTGCACGTGAACATGTCAGATGCTTGAGAATCCAACCTAGGAACTATCGAGTTTCCAGTCACATCATCAGTGTTTACTCTGGAGTAAAAATTAGTGACTTTTTCCATTAAATTCTTTTTTGATCTATTTCTCCACCAAGAAGCTTCTTCATCTAAATCACTCCTTTATTGTGCCTCTGATTGTTTAAAAGGATGTCACGGGAGCCATTGAAGAGTCACTTAAAATGCTATTCGTCCTACCACACATAGGCAAGCTATGTTTCCATTCGAAGCCTTGCTGCACGAATTAAATCTTTCAACATAAAGTGGGTTTTGTTTACAAAATTAAAATAATATGTATATGTATTTTACATGTTCACAGACTCTTGCAGAAGGATGGCTAAATCACTCTGCTGTTCAGCTGTTTAGGCCTGAAATGCAAAGGCAATATTAACTGATGAAATCCACATACACTGGTTACAGCTTTCTAAATGGGATACAGGTACATGATGCTTTTGCATCAGCAGGTCTAAACAGGCTTTGGCAGTTTACATGCATACTTTCAGATGGCCCACTCAGGGCCTAAAATAGAATATGCTTTGTATTCCTGACTCCTTACCTAAAGATAACAATTTAGCACTTTTGCCAGCTCAGGTAGCAGAGATTTTTGCTTTGACCTGGGAGGTCCTGGTATATTCTCTGACAGCCAGTGATGCCCACAGTGTATTAGGAATGTGAAAAATAAATGAACAGCCAGTCCTGGCAGCAGGCAGAAGATCACTGTTTGTGCACTGTATCATAGGAGGATATGTGAGGTACTTCACCATTTGGAAGTGTGCCTCCTTCCAGAAGATGCCCCTGAGCATTTGGGATGAGAAAGCAGTTCAAATGAAATATGGTCTGAGAGACAGTCCTCCAAAAAGGGGGATACAGCTCCCTTATAATGCCCTTCTTTCTGGCAGCATTACCACAAAACTTTGGAAAAGAACAATTTTCTGGTTATCCTCAGATTAACAAGCAACAGAACATAGCCCTCTTACCTATCCGTGTATATGTTACACTTTGGGAGAGACACTGATATCACAACCTTGGAAAATTGACATTACGTGAAACAGAAATAATCCCCTCCGCTTTAAAGCTTATATCCCAAGATCTCTGAACTTCATTATATTATCATAGTGTCCAAAAATGTTTAAAAGTGTTTCAGGCATTCCACTGAGCTACTAGAAATAGACATTCCTTTCCCAAATCATCTATGTCCCAAATATAGAATAACAAGCAGTAGAGAAAAGTGGCGGAAAAAATAAGGAAAAGAAGGAAAAAATGTCTTCCATTTTGCTGGCACTTTATTCTGGAGAGGGATATGTTCAGAAGCCTTCAAGTTTGAGAAAGAAACATTTCACATCTTCCTTTCAAAGCATCATGTTGTTTTGACATTTTTTAAATCTGGCATCCCACAAGGTTTTAAGAGTCAGCACTGAAATCAGACATGCTGATTTCCTCAGAATGAAATACTTCAATTTGTCCCAAAAAGCCTTACTCCCCAAATTCTTTACAAAGAATTTGCTATTTCAAATCAGACTTAACAAACCTCTGAAACTTTCTCTTCTCTGCCTGATTTTAAAATGTAAAATCCTGTCTCTTGCAAGCAGATGAGAGCATTCCTCCGAGGGGAACTGTAGCTCTTCAACACCTAAGAGTCAGTCCCACCAAGGGTACCAGAGCCCAACACAGAAAGAAGGAATTCAAATGCCTCACTTTTTCCACTGTTCAGCTTTTCTTGGATTGTTATGTGGATTTTCATTAGGGTCCCAAGTTTGGAGAACTTTTATTATTGTTATAAACTCTGCTAGAGAAGTGGATTTTCTAACCCTTTCATGCCAGACGTTTGGCTAAGTTCAAGCGTAGTATCAGTTTAATATCTGACACATGGCCTCGTGGGAACCATATCCTGCCACTGACACAGGAATAGATGTTGTCATCAGATAGATCCATTCCTCCTCTGTGCTTCTAGCAGAGCTACCTGTTTTTAATAATGGCGATACTTGAGGAAAACATCTGTGTTACCTTGTCATGTGACTAGAGTTCAAGAGAATGAGCCACACGCTGCAAACATTTCTTGGAATTGTGAACTACTGTTCTATTCAGCATCCAGCTGGAGGTCAGTATTCCCAAACACTCATAAGCGTAGATCAGCAAATGCCTGTCTTTCATCTAGAAACTCTGATTCCTGTGTCAACAAGGCCAGGCAGGATTCATGACTGTCTCTCTGCCATCTGCGGTTTCAGACTTCAGATGGCTATGAGACAGCTCCAACTGAATGAGGGGGCTAATTCATAAATGACAAGTAGAGAACCATCACTGAAGTCTAAATGAATTGAATGCAGAAATTATTAATTACTCTGGTTTTAGTCTATTTAGTAATATTCCCAGCAAGTTGCATAATGAATCTGCTGTGTAACTGGGGACACAAAGGGGTGTCAGCCCATCCTGACATTAACCAAGGCTTAATACTTTGACAACTGACCATCTCCAGAACAATGACAAGATTATTGAACTCTAATTTAATGGAAAGCAACAGCAATCATCACCATTCTGGGAGAATCCAGAACTGCACAGGACAGAACCATACGGCCGCTTTCAAATTTCTAATATGACTACTATTGAAATTCAGAAATATTTCACTTCCTAAATTATGACTCAGGGAAGATCATGCTTTAGCATCTGTCCTATTTCTGATCATCTCCTGGCACTGGCTAAACATACACGTGGGCAGCATCTCCATGGAGTTCATTTTCCTTTCAGTCATGTGCAAAGGAACAAAAGGAACTTGGGAATTATTGTTATTTTTGCATTCTTCCGCAACTCGATGTAGTTCCTATCTCCAAAGCTCTTTCTTTGTAAAACAATGGACTTTCCAGTACATTAGGACTTGCCACTAGCCCAAGGATTTTCGCTGCTCCTGGCAGCCCGCTGCATTGGCAGAGTTCCCTCTGCATCCTCAACCTGCTGCTGATTGATCCCCGTAATCCAATCCATTTTCAACAAGCCACTTCAGCTCCAATAAAAACAAGGGGCTTTGCTGATTGCTGGTTTCAGCTGCAGCTGTTGGAGCCAGAAATCTAAAGAGAAATATTTTAAGTCTATTTGTAAAAAATCTGCTGGTAAAAAGAAAGTGATTCACTGCTTTTATTCAGTTAAACTCAAAGGGAAATTAATTACAGCTTCTTTTTATGCATTGTACCTTCTTTATTATTTTACTCCTGTATACCTCTCTTGGTGTGATCATGGTGTTCCTCTAAGTAAATGGATAAGGAAATGTTAGGACTGAACTTCCCCAGGGCTTTGGTATATGTAAGCATAAAATCGCTTGCATAACATGGGTGCTGCAAACATTTCATAGACTTTAAATCTTTAATTTAGAAGAGACTGTTCTAATCGGCCCCTTCTACAAAGCACCAGCCAAACACAAATCCCATGTCACTCAAGAATTCTTGCACTACAATTACAATTTCTATCTGAGCTGGAAGAAAAAAAACATTGCAAGATACAAATCCTGACATCCAAACAGCAAACTAGAGACAATTCCCAATGCTTTCAGGTGCATTATTCCAGTTCTGCAGTAACCTGCAAAACTAAAGTTCTGCATTTTATTTTTAGACTGAATTTGACAAGCTGCAGCTTGCAATCATGGGATCTAGCAAGGGTTTTTGGTGGTGGTGGTGTTGTAGAATAAAGCAGTTATTCCGTGTAGTTAATCAAAAAGAAAGTTTAGATAGCTTATAGATCAAGTCATCTATTTTGGGAAAAGATTTCAGAGAAGAGCCAACCCTTTCTCTCCCCTTTGTAAAGAATGTTCTCTAGATTCAGATCAACATTGCTCTTTGTCATATCTTCTCCAGCCTTCTATAACTGTATTATTTCTGCTATTAATATTTGCGGCTCCATTGGTTTGACTAAGGTTGCTGACAAAAATAAGGACTCTGATGGGATCTCCCATAGTAGCCATATTTTGAAGACAGCATATTCCACAACCTAGCACTAGAAGTCACAAAAGGAAAACTGGTATAGGCTGATATATCCTAAAAAAGTAGTACAGAGAAGTCTACAACAGATAGCTGACAACTATGGTAAAATCTGTTTGAGTTATAAATTTTTCAGAGTTATTTGTGAATTACTTTGGTTCACTGCAGTAGTTAGTGGCCTTCGGCTAATAGTTTAGCTGTCCTTTTGTTTATGGCTGTTGTCTGCAATAGGTAATTTTACTATGAAGGGCAAGGAGGCAGAAGAAATAGAAAGTATGGGCCAGAGAATTTTATTGGGAAAATTATGAGCGCCAGCGAAATTTTTTTCATTGACCCTTATATGCTACATTTGGCACAGCAGGGGTTAAATGAAATTTTATTGATTCCAAGGCAAGCTTCTGATGGAAATCTGCCCAGATTCCTGGGGGTCTCTGCTGAGGCTGGAGACCTAAGATATGCTGATCCGTGGCTGTAGCCCTTCTGTTAATGGGTCTGTCCTTCAGACAGTGGACCAGGAAAGCCCCAAAGAAGCTGCTCTGTAAAATGATACCCCTCTCAGCAGTGTTGCTGCCATTTTCTCAGAAACTAAAAAGATTATAATTTCCCAGAGCCCTTGAGGGTCTGGGGAACTTCTGGTATATTAAGAATTAAAAGGAGAATCGTTTCTGGTCCAATTTAGCCAAATATTTGGGGAGAGAGGGAAAAAAATGGAAATCCTTACAAGCTGAAAAGCCCTGTCCCTCAATATCAGTGTAGAGCAGAGAAACAATAACTCACAGTTTAAGTATGAAAAAACACTTGTTTGGGAAAAGGGAGAAGGATGGAGAGCTGATCACTCAAAAACACAAAAAGGACCATCTCAAATAGTTTCCTTGCAAAGGAGAGGACGTATACCAATTTGCAGTGAGGAGGAATGGAGCTGTCACTACCAGATAAACTAGAGCGGTAGAGAAGGATATAATATTGCCTACTCAAGCCCACAGCCAAGAAAGTCTTTTAAACAACTGGTAAGCTTTGTAAAGGACACCTGTATTAGTAAAACAGTTAGTTTACAGTCTTGAGATACACTCAGTAGATGCCAGCTGTATCCATCCATGAACAGAAATTAAGTAGTGGAGATCTCGGGTTGTCCAGAGAAATCCATCACAAACAGATATGCTCTCTCAAAGCCTGCAACTGGGAAGCAAGTTCTGTTGTTTTTAAACCACAAAAGACTCCCGGGGGCACAGCCTGAAGAGCTGGGGGGTTGTTTGCCATTTGCATGTTTGGGATCCACCCAAGACTTAGTTCCCTTTGACCATAAGAAGCATGTTTATTGGGTGGGGGAAGGAACTCTTCAGGTCACCCTGCCCTCAACTACAGCACAATATTTACTCTCTTACAGTATATCAAGAATTAATTTCTCTAACCACCTTCTGAAGCAAGATTAATGTAATCAGAGTGGGAAGAGTAGTGCACAACTGGAATAACGGCAGTAACCTTCATTTAACTGAGTATCTTCCCTTTTAAAGAGTCCTAGGATAGGGGGCAAGCCTTTGAACAGACATGGCAGCATCATAGCCTATCTCCATGCAATGTACTTTTATTGTGGCACTCCTACTAATTTGCATTTCTCTAATTTTCATCTTCTCCATGTTGGACTCAGAGGGACTTCTTTCTGAAGATCTCATGAAGCTTCAAAGGAAAATATGAGTTCAATTTCTTGGAGGATTGTGATTCTCCTAAATTAAATTTTTCTCCCTGTGAAGAGTTTAATCCAATGGGTAGTTAGGGGAGAATTTACTACTGTGGAGAAAGTCACTGCAGCAACCAGTCATCACTTAACATGTAATTCTCAGTTCAGATGAATTTCATCATTAGCTGAGACACAAATTAAGACTTACCTTTGGCCCCCCCTTTGTGTAAACAGAAATGTTTTCATGGGATTTTCACCCAAGCAGATCAGGCTTTCCTGCTAAGGGGTATTTAAATATTCCTTGCTCTGTTTCCAAGCCTCACAGGAAGAAGAACAAACACAACACAACAACCAAACACAACCATTGCCACACTGTACGGATCCAGTTCTAAGCAAAAAACCACCTATTACTGTGAACAGCCATGAAGAAGCAAGTCTCACAAAGATTTTGCTTCCCACATTTACTAGAGCTCATAGGAGCCCGCTATCAGAAAGCAGGGAACCTAGGGATTGAGTAACGTGCAGTAAGAAAATATGTACGTCTTCATAGCACTGGGACCCAAGAGCTGGGAAGTGAAATCAGCTGAAACGGTGTGCTCTTGGGCAGCCTCGTGTCAGACAGTTCACAGGGCAGGGTCACCGCTCTAGAGCACAGACTGCATCTACTCCGCGCTCACATTTCCTTCATTCTCAGATGGGGTCAATTCCCCTCACCTCTGTGACCTCGTAATCTTGTTTTTACCTTGTCTGTGTTTCTTTAAATTCATGATTTTAAAAGCTCTTTAAACAACTGGCCGTTCAGCAGCAGAAGGAGGGAGGGTAAGCAAAACTGAGGCTGGAGCAGCAAAACAGGTGTATGAACATATCCACTTCGTTCTGAAAGATTTTAAGAGGCAGCACTGGCTCGGAGAGCTTGAGAGAAGGGGCAGTTTTCACACAGCCGTTCTGCAGAGCTGCAGGTCGGGTGGGACAGGAAGCAGGAAGAAAGAAATTTCAGACTAAATGTTGGGTGCCAGGCTCCTCCGTGCCTGCACGCTGGATTGTGCCCAGTTTTGTGGCAGAGACTGATCCACTCATCTGGAGAAAAAAATAGATCTGAAAAGCCCCAATTCACTTCAGATCAGCTAGGAAAATAGATTACTATTAAACAATTCTTTTTACACCATCTCTGTGGCACAGCCAGCTCCCAACTGATGTGGATTCAGAGAAAGCCAACTTGGAATGAAACCGCCTGAAAGTCTAAATGTTTCAGACCATTGCCTCATGCAAACTGCAGGCAATAGTGAAGCTTGGCTTAAAGTGGGGTTTATGCAGAGGTGGAGAAATGGGTGAAATTAATTTGGGAGAGTTCCACTGCTTGGGTTGAAGATTCCCATTAATCATATCAGTCTGTACCCAACACAAAAAGTTTGCCTGTAGAGACTATCCTCATAGATGTGATAGATGATAATAATTAATAAAGGCAGGTGGTTTAGGCATAGACTCAACACCCCTACTGTTAGAGCACCACTGACTTCAAGGGAATTACTTTAACCCTTGAGATGGAGAAAGATGTTTTCTGTTTACTGTCCAATTAAAATTACTTTAGAAAGCAATTCCATCATTGTTCTCCTGTTATAACAAATGAAAGTTTGTGCTCAATATTTGGGCAAGATGTGCTATAGGAAGAGCTCACAAACACACGTGTATAAGTTGCTATAAAGCCACCAACGTTGCTACAGTTCTGGGCCCAAACAGTAACATTGCCAAAGAGGGAATTGACCGTACAGTGCGGCCCATCAGCACCATCGATTTTATGGCAGAAAGCCCAATAGACTCCTCTGTTCAAGGTTTAATGAAGCCTAGGATTTCCATGTCCTCTGTGCTTTTCCAGTCCCACTCCTTTTCCTCCTAAAACTCACATCCTCAACTCTAGTTATTCCTTTTTATTTTTTGTTCTTTCAGACTCATTGCTCCCTTATCCTTCTGCATTGTTTACCATAGGTAATGAGCAATGCACAATCCTCAAAACCAGATTTCGCTGTGATGCAAAGTTGACATCATGCTTAGCTTCCACATGGATTAATTAGTCTGATACAGTTACACTGCTTATTAGAATGCCAGTGCCATCCTGAGTACATCTATACAGCGTTGCTTCGTATGGTGTGGATTTACTCTAAGGCCAAAGCATTTGGCCTCCTAAATCTGTGGCGGGGGTGGGGGTGGATTTCATTCATCTGCCACCTCTGAGAAGTTGATATCTTTCACAGCCTCAAATTTCAGTTGAAAAGCAAGAAGGAAAGCTGCTTAGGAGAAATTGCTTGAAAAGCAGCAATCAGGGAAAAGGGATGGTGCACAAGAGAAGAGAACAGGATTACAGGATGCAGTAGATTTAGGTATTACTGCACATGTTGAAACTGACAACATAATGCATGTCACGTAATTCAGAAATGGTGCCACTTCCTTGAAAATCAGAAGCTAATATATGCAGCCCAACAGTGTGCAAAAATCAATCTTTCACCTTGCCTTGGGAAAAAAAAACCCATGCGCTATGATTTATGGCAAGGAAAAGAAGCTTAGATTTTCCTTGACTTCATGCAGTACTCCTTCCACATGTCTAATGTACTGCCTGTAGCTATGTTTCTTGTGGAAGGTGAGTGTGTGTGTCAGCACTGCCCCAACAGACTTACAGAGACTGATGAGTTTTTCTTACATTCTCAGCTTTTTCTTTTTCTAATTGCTATTTCTTGCTTTTCTCTTTTAATCCATTTATTGCATTTGCTCTTCCGATCTGCGTGCAGTTTTATTTGCACTGATTTAAGATTCTTGGACACTTCTTGATGATAAACAGCTCTAGTGAAATGAAGAATGACTTAGCTTTGTGGTGGGAGCTATTAGTATTCTGAGTTTGACCCCAGAGGCCACTTCTAGAGGTAAGAGAATAGAGTCCTTAATTGCAGTCAATTGCATCTTTGATCTTTCTACTGTGCTGGCCCACAGAAGGGCAAATGATGACAACTGTCATGATTTTTGTACTGTAAATAAGCCCATATTTCTGGACATTTATAAAGTATTCATTCCCATGTTGTCTAGGAAGAATGACATAGATCAGCAGGTTTTGCAATATAGGTGCATGAACGGCCTTCCAGTAGCACTAATAAAAGCAACACTTTGCAAATCCTCTCTGCGAATCCGAAAGCAGACATGTAATAACTGCTGGTCACTCCTGATCTGGAATGGGTTTGACCTGCTGACCTCAGGGTGAAAGGCTCTGTACTGCATTACCACTCCCAAGAGCTCTCTGACTCTCTCTGAGGTTGGGTTTTTTATTATTTTGTAGTTAACCTCAAGACAGCATCACCTACAATGGATAACATCTGCAGAACACTATCTAGGCATCTAAAGATTTTTTTGCTTTACAACTAATCATTGGCACTCAATGAATCTGAAGGTTAAAAAGAAATTGCATGGCCAAACACTGACAGCAGAAACAGTGAAATCAGAATGTGTGTGTGGGGGGGGAAGCCCTTAATAGGTCCTTCCTGCCACTGGTATATTTTTTCACTTATTCATAGGGTCTTGACATTTCTTTTCAAGTAATGGAAGATGTAATGATTTGGGGGGAATTCATCAAAATTTGTTCCTTTTAGCAAGAGAACCAATCAACCAACTGCCCTCAAAAAATACCCAACAAACTATTCTAGAACATCAAGAAAGTTTTCATTTGTGTGATGCCTATATTTCTGGGTTCCGTCTTTTACAACTCATTCAGCTACTCGTTTCACTCATTCATTCTGATGCCATCCCCTGTAGAAGGTGCACACAAACAAGCCTTCTAGTGGGATAGGCACCATGCAAATACATGCTAAATACACTCTTCCAAGTTAGAAGCAGTCTGCGCTTAGCAGTTTATTGCAAGCAGCCCTTTTGGACCTAAAATGTCCACTCCTACAATTCAGAGTAGGTTTTCATAAAACCCAGTGTAGAAAATATTGTCCAGCATGACAGAAGTCTTAACCACAAAAATGCAAAATACAACAAAACTATCCTTTACATCTCAATGACTTTCTGTCACTGGCAAAAACTATTTAAATACCCTCCTGGCATTCTGCAAGGAGGATGTTAGTGACCTCATTGTGGAGCTAGCCACAACAGGAATGAAATAAGACACACTTTCAGTGACATTAGGAGGACTGTATAGGACTTATCAATCTCTACCCACAGTAGAGATCTGATCACTAGAAGCCATATTTTCCCCCATTAACAATAAGTCCTTATTTATTCTGATTGTTTGGGAAGCTCTGCTTATGTACCTTTGTATACAAATGACAAATCATCACTTAATGAGCATGAACTGATTTCACATTGAACTGTCCATCTCATAAGCATCAAGATGTCCAAGAAAGGAAACTCTCTAGTTTATTCCCAGCAGTGCTTTGGGATACAGCCTGCAAAAGCAGTGGGAATTAGACACGAGGAAGCAGCAAGATATTTTCCCCATTACATATTCACCCATCAATCATAGTTCTCTTTGAGACCTGGCTAGGGGCCACTGGTCCCTGCTGGGAAAATGCTAGAAGTGCAAGAAAAAGGGACATTTTTCCTCTTTGTGCCAAATTTCAGTGTAGAGTTAACTTGAAGCTGCAAGTAGCACAGCCCAGCTCCTCTCTGGCAGATCTCTGAGAGGAGATCCATTGTGGAATTTCACAGCTGGATCTCAGTATCTCATCCTGCTCCATGGTTTGACATTTTGGACATGTTTCACCATTTTTTCCCCAAATTTTCATCTGCAACTTTATTAAAAGAATAAATTAAAAAGAAGTTCAGTCCATCAGTGAGTGTGTTCTGTTAAATTTCTTTTTCCCAGTATAACAGAAGGCCAATGAATAGAGAACTGAGGGCGGACACATTGCTGTGGATATGGTATAGAAGAACAAATTAGATTTAAAGAAAACCCCAGCTGATTGAGCCAGCTGGCATTTTCTGACCCAGATTTCTAGGACTTCATAAAGCAGTCTGGTTGGTTTGGAGAAGAAGCTGACTCTGGGGTGGTCATTTTTTGTAGCAGGAAAGGCAAAAGCAAGTATCACTACCTCTTGGATGAATGAAACAGCTCCAGGGGACACAGAGCCAACAGTACTGTGGGGAGAAGCAGTGTATGCCCGAGCTTCTGATCTCCTTTTTGACACTGAGGATCTAGGGGGAGACCAGGCCACAAGTCATATGGGAAAATATGACCCCAGGAAGTGGTAAAACCAAAATAGTCAAGGCAGAAGAATGTTCCTGGGGAAATTAGGAATACACAATGTGAGGATGACAACTTTTAAATGGCCCCAAACGAACATTTTAGAGTGGCCAGATGTTGAGTCTGCAAGCAGAGAATCTCTCTAGAATAAGTCTAGCTCATAGGCAGAGAATCTTTCCTCTAAACTTCTTGCTTTGCTTTTCCGTTTTGGAGGTTTATTCTGTCTGACAACCTCTCTCTTTGCACTTATGTGGCACCTAGACACAGTGACTTTGGAACAGGTGAATTTCCACGTTCCATATTTATCATTCAGACATCCAGGTGGTGCCAGGCTCAGTGGCGAATCTGGCAAAGGCAAGCATTTTGAAGGAATATTGAAAACCAGCCTCGGAAAAACCTCTTACAAGACAGCTATTGATCATTCATGATGCAAATAACTTTTCACTATTGGCAAAAACAAGGGGTCCCCTGTATTCTTTCTGATATCGTCACCACTTAGACATAAGGAACTCTGCAAATCAATTCCTAGGCTTTCTGGAAAAAAGAGAAAAGAAAAAAAAAAGAAAAGAAAAGAAAAGAAAAGAAAAGAAAAGAAAAGAAAAGAAAAGAAAAGAAAAGAAAAGAAAAGAAAAGAAAAGAAAAGAAAAGAAAAGAAAAGAAAAGAAAAGAAAAGAAAAGAAAAGAAAAGAAAAGAAAAGAAAAGAAAAGAAAAGAAAAGAAAAGAAAAGAAAAGAAAAGAAAAGAAAAGAAAAGAAAAGAAAAGAAAAGAAAAGAAAAGAAAAGAAAAGAAAAGAAAAGAAAAGAAAAGAAAAGAAAAGAAAAGAAAAGAAAAGAAAAGAAAAGAAAAGAAAAGAAAAGAAAAGAAAAGAAAAGAAAAGAAAAGAAAAGAAAAGAAAAGAAAAGAAAAGAAAAGAAAAGAAAAGAAAAGAAAAGAAAAGAAAAGAAAAGAAAAGAAAAGAAAAGAAAAGAAAAGAAAAGAAAAGAAAAGAAAAGAAAAGAAAAGAAAAGAAAAGAAAAGAAAAGAAAAGAAAAGAAAAGAAAAGAAATAAAGAAGTTGGCATTCAAGTTGACTGTGCTCTCTTCAAAGTCCTGGACCAGCTCTGACCATCTCCTGGATCTGGACTCTCTCACTGGAATGGAATTTCCCAATATACCATGGTCATTCTGGCACCTGTTTCTCCGCAGCAGCTATAAATCTCCTGCAGGTCACAGGACTCTGTAAAAGGAAAAAAAAATTACCCAAGTGTTCTTCGCCTGGGCCCGGAGATCAGGAGAGGGACAGAAATGCATGCCTCATCCAAAGAAAACTCTGCCTGGCTTTACACTGCTAATAGCTCAGTGGGAAAGTCTGTGTAACTGTGCATTTCCTGCAGAGGTTTCTGGGATATAACCTGTTAGACCCTCACCTAGAACACATTTCTTCAGCTTTTGAAGGCTTGCTTGTCTGCAGGGTGTCTGCCAAGCAAAAGAAATGAAGATTAGGGAGCAAAGAAACCCAGTGGCAGCTGTGCATCAGGTCCCAATTAAGACATCAAACTAAACCCTTCAGCCCTAGTTCTCAAACATCCTTGTATATAATATTTCCCATGAGGCTGGAATTCTTCTGCGAGGTTTATGCTGGTTTTAATGTATAGCATCAGGGTTCAGCAAGCTTTCATGGCATTCATATTGCTGTTTAAGACAGCAGGGTATGTTTTTTCACCCCCACCCCTCCAAATAAAAGATAAGGGCATGCCCTATATTATGACATGACTTGACTTGGACTGAGGGAGCAGGTCTGAACTGTTTGGCATGAAGCTGCATTTGAATCTGCCACTGAGTCATGCTGGTTCTGAGCATTCTAATGTCCTAAATCGTAATTCTAGCCTTAACTTTATAATAGTCATTTGGTCCATTACACATTCAATCGAAAGGGAATTCAACTGCCAGGATCAATCTCACCTAAGACTGGGTAGAGAGGGCAGGTCATTGTACAAGAGGCTGAGAAGTCTGTGGGGTAGAAGTCCACTTACTGCGGCTTCGAGTGACAACCACCTGATTGTGTTTAAGACACTCCCTGTACAATTCCTTTGTGAACCAGTGCACTTTGGACCTAATAACCACTTCAGTTCAAGGCTGAAGTTTAGAGGCAATTGATCAAGACCTCTCCATCATGGCATCTGATTTGGGTTCAGATCCCAAGGAATATTTTGCCCTGATCTCACTGAAAGTCCCATCCCTACATCCCCTGCATTATTGCAGGAAATCTTGTATTTCCTACCATTTTCTGCAGTCTCTTGGAAAACAGTCATAGTATCACTGCAAACTCTCAGCATGAGGACAGTGCAATGTGCCTGTCTTACTAGCACAGTGAAACCATACATTGCTCCCTGCTGAGAGGACCTAAGTCACCCAGCTGTCCTCACTAACAATTAACTGAATAATCCTGCAGGAGATGACTTAAAATTCCCCTCACTGCACTTACGAGACAGCCCTGCTGTGAACAGGAGCAGCATGCCCAGAGTCAACTCCCACTGCTCCACAACAAAGAACAGTTTTGGTTTGAAAATAACAGCAGTAAGAACATCTACGCTGCCAAATAGCTGAGCTCCCTGGTGTATTGTCAGATCCTGATTCTTCAATTTTCTATGGTGCTTTCCCTTGGGATCCCTTTGGGAGTGGACTAGCTAATTCCTTCAGAGAAATCTCAGTGCATCTCTAGAAGCAGCTTGTTCCAGCAGCCCCTGCCATGAAGAAGGTAGGAGCATACTGTCCAGCTCCCTGAACACTATCACAGTTAAACATATCTCTCATTTCAAGCCCCATGATGTGAAATGTATCCTTAATGCAAAAACACGGCTACCGTTACAGGCTATGACACAGTCTGCAGTTTTTCCATGCAAAACTACCTGAAATAAGCATACAAAGAAATTCTTCTTATATCTCAAAGCCATAGCGATGTTACATGTGGCTCAGAAAGGACCAAGAAAAGTACTGTGAAGCACTGCACAAGGCCCACTCACTTTGGAGAAGGCTAGCTTTGAACTTTGTGGATGCAAACCACTTTTCTCTACGTAGAGCCAGGAGTCACTCCTTGGAGTGGAAGCCTTTAGAAGCAGAGATGTAGCTGACAAAAAGCCTAGTAGAACCGTGATTCCACCAATCTTGGTATCTACTACTAGATTTCCCAGAAACATCACTTCTGACGGAGAACAGATAGAAGTTCACTGTTGCATGGGCACGCAATATGATGTTTAACCTGGCAGTACACCAGCTGCAAGAAGACAGACAAAGTCTGAATCAGCATAATGTTAGATAGGGTCTAACATGATTTGTCTGCTCCATTTTGTCGTAGTATCTGCCTGGACAAAATCCGTTCTCTGAATTGCTTTGAAGTAACAGAGAGAACCTGAATCATTTCAGTACTCTACATGACAGTAAAAGCCCAGGATGTTTCTGATCTTGAACTAAGTATTCAAAAGCCATCTTCAGTGTCTTTCTGAAACATGGCTGAAAGAACTTCCTTTTAAAACTTGGAGTTCAGCTCAGGTACTTGGGCAACATAAGTCTAAGTTTCTGCTGCTTTTCTAGGACCAATAAGCCAAATAGCCAAATACAATGTGCATAATTTCTCTGCCCTTATTGAGAAGGCATTGAAAACCTTCCTTGGGGCAAGTTAGTTACCCAAAGCAGGGGATGACAAGGCAAAATGGCTCTTTCAGAACTACTCTAAGATTGTGAATGCCAACAGCTGTATGAAAATCTGCATAGTGTTGTAGCCAAAAATGAAGAAGAAACACCCACCAGGAATTTGGGTAGATTGCTGTCGAGAGGAGGTCTTAGTACTCCTGGTCTCTGGCTGTGGATTGAAGCGTCAACAGTTTAAGTTCACTTTTAAACACATGCGTGATATCAAAATGTGGTTTCTGGACATAACTGTTTTTCAGAATCAAAGAAATAAACATGTATTTCTAGGAGTAGCAGAACTAGTGAAGCTTGGTTTTCTACAGATGAATTTCTATGACTAAATTTCTTTGCTGTCTAACAAAAGTAAGCTTGTGCTGAAATTGTCTCACGTTACCCAGCCTCTGATTTCCATGACATTTCTTGCAGCTTTATATTTTTGGAAACTGCACTCCTCTGTTATACTTGTGGTTAAAATAAATCAGCAGATTTTAACACTGTTGGGGCAGGCGGGGGGGGGGGGGGATGACAGAGAGAAACAGACATATGGAGCATGTAATGGCATGTTTCTCACTTCCTTAGGAAACCAATCTTAAAAGATAAAGATGGCAGAGCCCTACCACATTCTGCTGGAGTGGAGTTTTAATTGGTGAGCTGGATGTCAAGAAAATCCCCTTACTAAAGAAAAGTAAGAAAAAGAGTTTATTGCTCTTTTATGAGTCATCTCTATGCAGCCCCTTAAACTACACAGCAACTAACACCTTTGTTGGAGGTACAATAAGAAAAAGATGAATTACTTCTTAAAATGCAAGTCAGATGATGAGGATAAAGTTTTAGAGTGGATAATTCCCCTTTTCAACACCGGATTCAGGCAAAATTAGTGGTTCTGAGTATGATCTAAGGTTTACCCATCAAGTTACTTCCTGAGGTTAAACATATTAAAGAATTGGAACAGTTAAGGAAAGGCCCCTGCATATACTTTCGTAATCTGATTTATGTTCTCTTTTATCTCAGATTCCACCTCTTCAAGTCACCTTCAAGTGATCTTGACTAACCTACTGAAAACACAGAAAAGGAAGACAGGAGTTGGAACATTCCTGAAATTGTCACCACAAGACACACATCAGTAATTTACCTGGCAACACTTTCCTAGGGAGCATTTTGGTTTGAAGAGAAAAAAACAAAAACAAAACCACACACACCCTCAAACAGTAAGTTTTTTATCAATAAGTTAACAGTAAGTTATATGTCAGAGGTTTGTAAACTAGCTCAGTGAAATTAGGATGTGACTTAGAGACCAGACTGAATTTGCATATATTTTCAAAGGACTAAATTTCCTCAACTAAAGCAAAAAAAGACATCAGGAGCAACAAATGATTCCTAACATTGCAAACCACTTCTAAGTTTGATGCGACCTGTGGATTGCTAAGTATTAATTGGTCAAGCACAACAATGGCTCCATAATTGTCTTGATAGTATTTATTTCTTTGTTTTAACATTTCATGGTATCTGCCTGTGAATGCTGAACATTCACATGACATTTAGGAGACCTTGCTGTGGGGTTCTGTCTGATTTTTAAGTCTCTTTTCTTTTAAGACTCTAGTCTGGGTGAGCCATTGAATCTCAGGGCATCTTTTGAGCACTTTTATGATGCAGATGTGCTTGTCTAGCTCTACCTCCTTGTGGTTCAACTGCTTATCCCCAAGGTCAGTCCTGATCCTGAAAGGTCTTAAGCACTTTCTTTCCCTAATCAAAGGAGGAAGCTTGGCACTGAAAAGAGCAAACCAACACAGAAAGGTTTCACATGGATTTTCTATGCACTAGCACTTTAACCTCAAAACATAAATAAGATTACATATTACTAGAATGGCAAATCACCACACTGTTTCATCCTTTCCTTGGAAGTCCTTGGAAGAGTTAGCCAGTGTGCAAGGGAACAGGGCTGGTAGCAAGACAGATGTGCTCCTGCCTTTTACTATTTATCACCCAAATGATGCTTTGATCAGCCTCTGCCAGGAGATATTATTTCCACAGAAACCATCATCTCCAATTCCCGTGTTAGCCAGCTCTCCTTGGCAGTGCCTACTTACCACTGTGGTATCGCTCCCACTATTTGGCGTCAGTAGTGGATCACTTATGCCAATGGCATTTTAGAGCCAGCTCTGTGCCAGCACCTGCAGGATCTATACATCAAGAGGAGCAGACGGAAAGCAAAGATCAGTATTAAAGTCAACAGCCAACATGTGGACCATATTCAGAGTCTGTGTTGCACACTTTTTCCAGTCTAACAACATTAGTCCCAAGCAGTACCCCCAATCCACTCCCAAATCATTAGGGAACAATTCAGACATAAATGGGCAGAGCCCTGTTTTTGCAGGTGGGAGAGGAAAACAGACAACCAACAAGAAAAACGGAAGGGAAAAATGAGGCCATGGGAAGCTTCTGAAAACTTGTTGGTCAAGTCAGTGATTTTCAATCTGTCTGTGATTGTTGTACCTGCCAGTCTAATACTGTTAAACGCCCTTTCAGCTGTCATCTGAACTGGTCTGGGTCCAGACTCAGAGCCAATCCACTCCCTAACAGAAAGAAAAGACAAAAACAGCCTTGGGGAGATGGAGGAGGAAATAGGAGCAAGAGTGAGGTACTAACTGATAAAGACATTCGCTGCCTCTGACCTGGCCATGGCTCAGAGGTAGGTGGGAGTCTTCCAGGGAAATTCCTGGGAGCTGCCCAGCTCATTTCTTAGACCAAAGAGGTCCAATTTGGAAACAGCTTTTTTTAAGCCTTGGTGCTTAAAAACTTAACTTTTTTTAAGTACTTGGTGAAAAGACCATCTTTTCCCTCTTGCAGACCATCCTGCCCCTGGCTCCGTGCCACTGCCAAACTTCAAATACAATCGAACACATTCCCAAACATTCTCCCATCTCTTCTCCTCTTGGGAGAAGTTCCCAATTGTTCAGCTCGACCTTGCTGTTTTCCTATTCCCCTGGAAAGAGCTTGGGAAAGCAGAAACCACGCACAGCCTTCTGATGAGGTGAGATAACTTTGGTTCCAGGGAGATTTCAACAAAATGCTGCAGCTGTGTTTGACATCGGTAAAGCCTGGGCAGAAAGTGTTCTGCATTGACTTCTAACACTCATTTTGGCTGAGCTAGGCCTTATCCTAAAGCAGCTGTCCATGAATTTGACTATGCTGTGAAGCACAATCCTTCAATTGCCTAAACGCATATTTACACAATGTTCACAAATCTGTTATGCTGAAAAAGATCTATCCTTTAATTATCCAACACAGTCAACCACCTTCATTGGGATCCTGCCCAAGTTTATTTAAGAGGAGGAAAAAGTTATTATGAAAATTACCACAGCATTTTTTTCTTTTTGAAACAAAACATTTTTGTATCAATGCATAAACCACAAGAATGATCATCAGTTTAATAGTTTCCTGCGGGTGAACTCTTTCAAGTTGAGCTGTCAGTTAGGAGCTTGGGTGGGGAGGCCATTTGGAGGAAAAGCAAGAATAATTCCCTTTTACAACACCCCCTGAAGGCAGCTAAACATCAGAATTACTCTGAGACAACTTGCTTCACCCTCCACATGTTGTGGGCAGGTCTCAGCCTTCACCATTCAGCGGTGTCAGCATGTGCTGAGGAAAAGCCATTCTTTAGCAGGTTGCTACCTCTGAAAATAAGTACATGATATTCTCTGATCTGCAGGTGAGCAGAAAACATTACACCACTGGATTGTGCTGCTGCCCCGAGTGCTGAATCTTTTGCATGACTCACAAAAACTCATGTTCTGTGGGCAATGAAGATAAAGGAGAGGTTCATAAAGCAATTGGTTTAGGGTCTTTTAATGCCAGTTACATGCGTAACCCAAAATGTGAAACCCTTCTAAAAAACAGGGGTTTTTTTTCAGAAAAGCTGCTTTTGTTAGATTGGATACACATATAATCACTTTCTACATTGAAAATGTTAATTGCAGGCATGTAATTAGCAAAGCAATAAATTCTTGGTGGGAGGGAGGGAATTATGCTAGTGCAATGGGATATTCACCCTTCACCTTCCAATGTGACAAATTACTCTCTTCTGATGAGTGCATTGTATGCTTGGGACCTTGGATAGCCAAAACCTCTTCCAGCAGTGGCCACGTGATCTTCCGTTGACCTTGCAAAGACTCTCACCTCCCAGCTATGAGAAGTGGCTTCTAATTTTGTCTAGAACTTGCTGTCATTTTTCATTACAAAACCATGGCTTTTCTTTAAGTACTTGCAAAAAAGAAAATATTTTAGTACGTGTTTTTATTGAAAACCAGTGGCTGAATTTAGGGCTTTGTGATTTTTTTTTAAACTTCAAACATACATTTCAGCTTTGAAGATGTTTCAGCGCTGGCACTGCTTCTTTTACCTCTGAGATTTTTACAGGGGATCTGGACAGAAATGAACATTTTCTCATGCTTTCTTATAAAAAGTAAATGCCAAGTAAATTTCCAAGCCACTAGAAGCTGATGTGCCTGATTTCCAGGTTGCCCAGTTTCAGAGACATCAGTGGAGCTGATGTTAATGATCTGAAATCAAAGCCCACTTTTTAAGATGTCCAGTTGAACTTGCCCATTTTTTATAGTACCACTGTGACAATAGTGTTTCCCCATTGTAACTCATATCATCATTGCACAAATATGCTCAATCATGTTTGAAAGAGAAATACAGGAGAAAAAAAAGTTCATTAAAAATCAAACCACATAATGATATATAAGCTCAGACAAATCAGAATGAATGATACAAGGCGTAAACACATGGGATGGAACAACGCGACGTTAATGCAAGACAACCTTGTGATTCAGTATTTCTCATTTTTTGTGCTGGATCAGGAATTTGTTTTGTGTTGCCTGGGGTCCCATGATGCTGGGATCCTTTCTTGTGATGAAGTTCACAGATGCCCTGCCTCTCTCTCCTCCCACATGCATTACCATGGTAGCCAAATCCTTCTCCAAAGCATGTAGCCTATACAGAATAGTCTGCCTATCCCTCCTCCTGACACACGGAATAACCTTGAGTGAAAATTCACCCACTGCCTGCACCTTAGCTTCTCAAGGACTTAATAATGCATACGGCAAAGGTAAGTTGTGGGATAGTTACTGGCAGTTTAAAGAAGTTCTGAGATCCTTTGATGGAAGGATGGTAACTGAACCTGCATTTGAAATAAATTTTCAAATGTCTTTTTGCTAACCCTTCTTTCTTCTTCTCTGTTCTCTAAGCTATAAACAGGGCTTTCCTTTTCCTCTGTGTAATAAAAAGAAAAAATAAAAGGCCCTTTGGTAAAATGTCTCATTGGCACCATAGCACCTTACTTTAATTAACAATGCAAATTTAAAATAATCACAGAGCTTTACCCATTACTTAGACTAAAGCATTACCATGATCAAATATAATTTAAATTATTATTGCTGTAGAAACAGTTCTGTTCTGGCTTGGTAGGAACAAGGACAGAGAGATGTATTATTTCCATTATATTAGAACAGAAGCTTTCAACCTTTTTCTGTTTGAGGACCCTGAACAATTTTCCAGTAAGGATGAAGAATGTTTTGAAAATTCACATGTGGGATCCTGTATCACACTGTACAGCTTGATTTTGCCCCATTTTAGAAGCCTGCTTCACAGGCTGAAAATCACTGACCTACATGGTCTTCCTCCACATCTCTCCGTGCACAAGCCCCCAGAGTTCAAGCCTGCACCATGCTATGGAGTGTGATGCCGAGACATCAATTTCTAGTGCTGCAAGTGGACTAAGCTTCGCTTTGATGGGTGAAAACTATGCCAGAGAGTACTTTAGACCTCCAGAGCAGCCCAAAACCTGGAGGCTGCAAAGACAATTCAAAGACAATTCAACTTTTATCAGTGTGTATTGCTGTATTGCTTCTGTATGGGTGGGTTTTGAGCTGCAGCTTTCAGAAAGGAGCACCATAGGGAAGGTTGCTGTTAGCTGAAGATACTGGGGGTTTTGTGTTTATTTTTCTCCTTTCAGGTCAGCAAATCTGAGTTCTTTTGGGGAAATCCTGTCATCTGCAGACAGTGAGACAAAACTAGATCTCCCCTTCTCACTCATCAGGAAGCATGACAGTCGTGGTCCAATGCTCTGGCATTGGAGCAGATACTGAAGACTAATTAACAACATGATTGAGATTTGCCAGAAAAATCTGCTCTAATTAAAAACTGTCAACACAAATTTGCAAAGGAGCAGTGATGATTACAATTGCAAATACAATTGGGTGGGGCTAAAATAACATCTTACCTATATACCCTGAGCACAACTGTTAACATTACTGACTTGCTGTGGTCCCAGTAAACAATTGAGGTCCTGTTGTGCCACGTACTTTCCAAAGAGATGATACAGACAGTTCCTGCTCTAAAGAGATGAAGTCTATGCCCAGTTTACACTAAAGTCTCCCCCTCTTCTTAGAGACATCATCTTCCTATGCTTGAACAAGCAAACACACCTTCCTTTGCTAGGTATCCAACCCTGAGAAGGATTACATGCCACATAGCTTATGATGTATAGGAATACCAAGATCACACTGGAGAGCTATGGCACATGAGTCTGGCATGTTTAGGAGAGAGGCTGAAGTTTGTAACAGGGAATGGAAGGCCCATATAGGAGTTCACATTCATGTAACACTCAACTCACCAGGTCTATGCACTGCACCAAATTTTCTGCTGTATTGGCTGAATTTCCCACTGTTCCACTCATAAAGACATCTGTGGAGCCCAGCACGACATAATTCAGGGAGAAAGATCAAAATGCAGGGTGATCTCCAGTTATTGTTAAATTCTGATTTCTCCATCATCCAGTGCGTTTGGGGGAAGGGGGAAGAAGGGTATTTAAAGAAGAAAATACCCTTTCTTCTTGGGCGAGAATAGTCCAGGCACCAAAGAACAAAAGCTTCCAGGATCTTGTAAGTTGTGCCTCTCTACACATGGAGATGGACAGTAGAAGCTGGAGTCCTTTTTTTCATGTTTATTCCCAGATGCACTGAGCCGTAACTGGAACTCAGATATGGAGGGCTCTTGTAAGAAAGCAAATTCTGTTGTGTTGAAAGAAAGGGGGGGAGGCAGACAGAGCTGCAGCTTTAGGGATGTTGGTCTGTTAGATATTCTGCTTCAAAGCTGCAGTTAACGATGCCTACCAGGGACTTTGGTGGAGCTCTGAAGGTCTGGAGCCTTTGTGTGTTTGCCCAGCTCCTTGGCTCACTCCCATTAAAATATGCTTGGTGAATCATTTGTTGAACACGGACTACAACCAGCTCTTATTTGCCATCAGGTGGGCAATGGGATTTCATGATGTTTCAGACAGTGAGACACAAAGAAGGCATACCCTAGATCTCCATAAAATTTGCTCTTGGTGATAGAGAGAGAGATATTTAGCTGGACAAAAGTTCCTTGACCCCAGAGAAAGAAATGTACCCAGGTTCTCTGTGCTCAGTGCTTCTGGCTACAGAGACACACAGGATACTCGGAGGCATGGCTGTTTTGCTAGTGGGTTTGGCTTCCTGAATTGCTCTGCCTAGTATGAAGTAAGAGCGGGAAATTATGGCCAAATTCCCTTCTTCCTTGCACCTTGTGCTGGCAATCTGCGCCTGTGCAAGCCTGCATAAACAGTTCCTTACTTCAGGGAGCTCCCATTATTAACAGTCTCTAAGGCATTCCAGTGGCTTTTTAGCCTGAGGCTGAGGTTGACCTCATACCTGACTTTGATTTGGAGGGAATGACTCCAGTCCTGGCCAAAAGCTCATGTAAGACAGAAGAAGCCAGTGTCCACTTAATCTAGGGCTGCCTTCTGTCCTTGTTACAGCAACTCCTTCTGCAAAGGATTCAAGATATGTAGGTGGAAAATGGAGAGAGATTGTTCTTGCTCTTTCTTTGGCCTGACAGATCCTGCTACAGGTGGTATTTTCCCAGATTTCCTATTTTTCCACCCTCTTGGCAGAGATGCGGTACTCCTGTATTTCTTCTTCACTTCCATATTCTGCCTCCCTTTCCCCCTCAGCTGTGCTTTCTTGCTTTATTCCCACCTCCCCTTGTTTTGATGCCAACTGTGAATGAGCCAGGACATCTTGAGTACCCCAGTGCATAAGGCAGGCTGAGGGCTTGAACATATATTCTTACTAAAGAGGATTAATTAAATAGAGGATTTTATTCCTCTGAAAGTGTAGCCTGTCCCTTTTTAACTACCTGGCTGTGCCTGGGGAAGGTTGCGCTAAATTAGAGCACCAGTCAAAATTTAGAAATGACCATTTCTTGTTTGTCTTTGTTTGGAGACGTATCTTCAACAGGAACAGTCTTTGGGTACATTTCTTCCCATATCATTTAGTCTTGTTGATTGCCTAAATTGCCTAAGCATCTTGACATTTAAAATTTCTAAAATCATACATGTCACATTCTGTATTCCTCTTTCACTTATCTCCTTTTACCATGGCAAGCCAGGCCACTAAGCAGTTGAAGGAAAGCTGTCTCTAGATGAATTAAGGTGCTGAGAGTTACAGGCTTCTGTTTTAAGAACTCCTTTCTGGGTAGAGGAATTCAGATTTTATGTATAGTCGCAGACACATTTATTCCTGCTTCTGCCTCTGAGTAGCCCTTCACAGTGAGCCCCCAGCACATCTCAGACCTAACGTGCATCCTCCAGAGGAGATGTTTGGCTGCCCTCAGCAAGACCACAATTCCCTTTCTCCCCTCGTATTTCTGTTGCTCTTCAAGAAACCCTGGGTCAGGACTTGAAAGAATGCAAGTGCTTCACTGTCAACCGCAGTCCAGAAACTCACATTTTGAGATTATGAGCCTGCACTATTCCACAGAGGTGCCTAACTGCTGGTGTGAAGTCAGCGATAAAAATATCATTGGCTTCCACTGAAGCTAAGTCGGGCCAAAGCAGGGAGCAAGGCGCACTTGAAAATTCCACCTGCAAGGTCTTCTGGCCATCAACAGTATATGGCAGCACTTCATCCCTGTCTGGTTGCCGTGTGTGAGGCTGGGGTTGGAACTGGTTTTACTCTGACTCACTTTTTCCGTATAGCTTCCCTTAAAACAGAATACTATTACAGAATTAACAAAAGTTTTGCAGATTAAAAAAAAACCAAACAAACCCATGATGAGAAACAAAATATTGCACAGATGATGAATCACGATGAGCTTGAAACAACAGAAACTTCCGTATCAGCCTAAATAATGGGAAACATTCACTTTAATTGAGGTCTCTTCTTTTAGATACTGCAGGCAAACAGGGGTATCTGGTTATTGTTAGTGATGAGAGGAGGGTGGGGAGGGGCTGGGAGTCTCAAAGCGGCTCCAGAAAGCAGCCAGGAGACACGATCTCTCCAGCAGCCAGTTGCTCAGTGCAAGCTCTGTGGGCTGGACAGCACAGTATGCAGACAGCTTTCTCTGGCTTGGGTTCTTTCCAAGATCAAAAATTGAATCCACCTGAGGTAAACGGACCCACAAATCACCTTATCTTGCGTGACATGACAGACAGATGGTTTCCTGTTACACTGAACTGCACAAATGGGACATGTTTTCCTCAGGTCAGGTTCCTGGGTTAATGCCTGGCACATGGAGCTGCCTTCTTGCCTTTCTTGGGGGGAGACCAAAGGTAAAGAGCAGACACCATGGGCTTGCCAATAAGTCAAGGGTTGCAGAAACCAACCAGAAGGTCCCAAAGGTGTTAATAGCACCAAGCCACCCCTGAAAATATTCCTTGTGTTGTCTCATTTGGACTGTAAGAGATGGAAGCAGGGACATGTCTGTTGCTAGATGTTCATACAGCAAGGACTGCAGTATGAAAACCAAAGTCCATCCTGCCCTGTGACTGTACACGAACTATGCAAATACAATATCCACTCTTTTCCCATTTCCTATGATCTGAATTCCCACATGTAAAAGAAGAGGACTTCTGAGGCCAGATGAGCACAGCTGTGTTCACAGGAGTTGAGAAAGAAGTCTACACTGAGACATAACGATGCTTGTAGTTGCTACTGTGCCCAGCTATCGACTGCCACCTGGAGACTGTTCCCCAGCCCATGGAGCACAGGGGTTAGTATAGCGTCAGGACATCCTGCTGCAAGGACACATCAGACCTGGTTCCTACAGCGTGGCAGTAACTGCCTGGTATCCATTCTTCATCCCCCGATTAGCAAATTGTCTTCTAGAAGCTCAAAAATACACCTGCCACAGTAAAGCAGAAAGGTTTTACAGTAGTAATTTGGGGGAGCCTTTTTAGCTGCAGGGGATATTCTCATCAGCAAAAGGTAACCTCTAACATAACAGCTCTATGGTCTACCTTCTTATCCTCCTAGGAGAGAGCTCTGGTAAGCAATGTTAAATATTTAAATTATTGCTCTCTAACTCCTCTCTCTTCAGTGACTAAAGACAGCACCCTGTGTAAACAAGCTCCCTAAATGTGATGATGTGTTTGAGTCATGTGAATTGTCCTCCTTCCTTGTATTTCATCCCACACCAAAATGCTACGGGACACTAGGAGCTGCCTCGCCCACAGAATTCAAGGCGAAACCTTAGTGATGGTCATGATTTGAGGGTGTTCAGCTTCTTCCAGAGCAGGGGCTTTCATTTTGCTTTCTCTATAGATTTATGGTCAGGCCTATAAACTGGCAGATCAGTGTTATGAAGTTTCTGATGATGAACTAGGGGACTGAACATGCTTCTAACACTTTTATCAAAACTTTGAACTGGCATTTTATGTTGTCCAGCTTTGTGGGCTCAGCCTAAGCTGTTTTGTTGGACAATCAGAATTGCATGAAATATTGCTCAGTGCAGTACAATAGCTGGCACGAGACCAAGTGAAACAAGGATTTGCAGAGACAATTTGATATTCCTTTACCTATTTTCACATGTAGAAATCCTTGCGTTTCTGCACAAACAGGATTTGCATATGCACATACCAGTGCCTGTCAACTATTGGTTTGAAAGAAGGATCCTTGAACATTGTGGTATATAGCCTTCACAGAGAAAAGATGTTTCTAAAATCTCAAGAAATAAGGCAGCCTAAGCCAAGATAGATGAAGAATTTGGAGAATTTATCCTCCCTGTTGATATGATCATAAAACTGTTGGTACAAATGTCTCCCACGAATACAGGGCATGACACTTGAGCAAACCAGACTCTATTGCTTGTCTGTCTTTCTTCAACAAGGGGACCACTCAGATCCTTCTGGGTGTGGATCTGGGTGCAAGCTAATGTGTATGCAGTGTGATTGTCTGGGCAAGGAAGACCCTGGAACAGATCAAGGAGCAAAACAGCTTGCCAGTGGAGAGAGACAACTGAGAAAGCTGACCTTCATGGAGAACTTTGTAGAACATCAGGCTGGTGTTACTAGCTTGAACCCAACCTTCACCACCCAAAAAAATGGTAAACTTAATGAAACCATCTCATCTTTATCCACAGAAGAACTCCACAAATAAAAGATTTTTAAAAACCCCACCCCATAAAGCCATTAATGTTTAAATTTTAGACAGATTGAAAACATTTTTACGGATTTTTTTCTCCTTAAGCATATTTTCCAGTAAAAAGAGAAGGCAAAGATTTTTTTTTAACTGTCTAATCTTCTGCCTGATATGTCAAGAAGATCCACCTCAGTTCTGAATTTTACATTGAAATTGAACTATGCTTTATGGATTTATGTAATTACTGTATTTTATATTTGTTCAATATTTTACATTTATATTGGCACAGAGGTTTTGCTAATGGTATGTGGAGGCTGTATCACCAAATACCTTTAGCCTGCACATAGGAAGCTCTTGAATCAACTAAAAGGAAGACATAATTTGCATGGCTAATTTATAAATTCCCATCAAAATGGGAATTTTGGCTAGAATTTGGCTAGGTATTGATGAATTTTCTGGAGATGCTCAGAAGAGAACCCATATTAGTAGTACTCTATTCTAGTTGTGTCATATTAGAATCATAATCATAGAATGGCACAGAGGTTTTGCTAATGGTATGTGGAGGCTGTATCACCAAATACCTTTAGCCTGCACATAGGAAGCTCTTGAATCAACTAAAAGGAAGACATAATTTGCATGGCTAATTTATAAATTCCCATCAAAATGGGAATTTTGGCTAGAATTTGGCTAGGTATTGATGAATTTTCTGGAGATGCTCAGAAGAGAACCCATATTAGTAGTACTCTATTCTAGTTGTGTCATATTAGAATCATAGAATCATAGAATGGTTTGGGTTGGAAGGGACCTTAAAGATCACGTAAAGATCCAACCCCCCTGCCATGGGCAGGGACACCTTCCACTAGACCAGGTTGCTCAAAGCCCCATCTAACCTGGCCTTGAACACTTCCAGGGATGGAGCATCCACAACGTCTCTGGGCAACCTGTTCCAGTGCCACACCATCCTCATAGTGAAGAATATTGCACTACCCAGCTAAGTTTCCAATCTCATCATGAAAATCTGTCATTTCTGGTAGCATCCAGTAAAATAATTTGCCAGAGAGAGAAACACAATTTTAAAAATTGTAAGATTCATTAAAATTCAAACTGAAATGTTATTTCCAAAAGATCAAAAAGGGTAAAATATGCCATTCAAAAAATTGCCTAGGTTGAGTCCATTTCATCCTTCCTGAAGAGAATTTAAAAAAAAAAAATATATAAACCAGTTTATTTTAACCCCAAATATTACTATTGTTTTGTGAAACAACAGTTTTCCTTCTGGATCAATGGCAATGATTTTAGAGCAATTATCTGATTTCTTGAGTGGCTGAAAGCAATTACTTTCCTGATTCTCATTTATGATAGTAAGCATTCAAGCAGATAGTGAACGTTTTCAAGGTCAGAATCAGAAGTTGTATTAGCACATTCCTGCTTTCAAGTTAAGCACGTGCTTAAGTGCTTTACTAGACTGAGACCTGACACCTGTTTAAATCAAAATATAACTCCATTGAACTCAGTGGTGTTGCATCTGTACATAAGCAGTATATGTGAGAAGAAAATGAGACCCATATGGCTTTGAAAAAATCACAGCAAAATGTTGGACTAGTGTTGTGGATTAAAAGGAGGCCCAAAACTCACAGAACTATTGTTATTTTAGTTGACAGGGCTGTATTTATCTGGTATATCCTGGCTGTCTATTATATATTTAAGATAGCATAGCCTCATCAATTTATACCAGCTAAGACTTTGACCCTAAAAGTGAATTTTACATGTATTATGCACTCCAGAAATCAAATCTTGAGAATTACACTCCTTTAATCAGGGAAGAGAAGTGACATCATATGCTTATCACAGCACAGCTCAAATTTCAAATGTTGCACTGCTAGGAGCAATCCAGCTGAGTGAACAAATAAAATCTTCAGGACTGAAGATGACATCTGAGCAAACCATGAGGATTCTGCCTATGAAGAAGATGATGGCATTCATTAAATGAACTATTTCTTTCTAGAAAAAATATAAAGAGACGTTGCACACACACACAGTACAGCTACACTGTGATCATGAAAGTCAATAAGATAGTTAACGTACCTTGGACTGAGCTCCATAGTCCACAATTAGATTATCAACTAGACTAGAACAAGCTATATTTCCATGACCCCCATACAGACATATCTTCATTGTCACCTGATAGAATTTGGAGATAAATGTCAGTCCTCCTACTACTTCTATTGCTTGTGTTGTACTGTACTTCTTCAAACTATTTGTGACAGCTCACTGAATGGACCGATATATCATCTCTATAGGCTATGAAACAAAAGTTCACATTTTCTTCTTGAAAAAGGTCTGCTTCTAGATTGACCTATTCGTTCAAGGACATAAGTAAGTGATACCTAAAGGCAAAAAGAGTTGGCCTAGATTCCCAGCTGATACAGCTTGGCAGAGATCCACCAGCATCCACAAAGCTAAGGTAAAGATCTGGTACACTCTGGTTTCTTTAAAGTCAGGAAACTGATTCAGTGAACTGCTAGTGAAAATTTTCTTCTGAAAACAGCATAGTACTTATAACTCCTATCTCTTGCCATGAATGCTTCAACCAAGGAAATATGTAACACAATATGCATAATTCCCATTCATTTGCCCTTGTTTATTTGAAAGAGAATTACAAAGTATTCTCAAGATTACGCAAAAAAAAAACCCAAACCAAAAACCACAATGCCTTGTGCAGTTGTCTTTCTGGTGTTTCAGCACAACCCTGAGGAACACTTCAGCTTTATTCCCTTGCAGAATGATGGTATGCACATTGCAGAGAGAATCAGCCAAGAAGGCAATGTGAATATCTGAGGAATATCTCAGACTTGAGAATTAGATACCTTCTACCTTATGACTCTGGTCACTAGAAGAGTGCTACACAAGTTTATTGCAGAACTATTATAGCCGGCAAATCTCAATTAGCAAATATAAAGTCAGTAATCTTTTCTACTAGGTGGATGAGCTGGGAGGTAAACACTGATACCCCAGAGCGGATTTCTGCAGGTGCACATCATCGGTGTGTCAGTCTGACTTGCTACCCAGTGGAGTACAACACTACAAACACTGGAGGACAGTAAATGTCATTACTAGAAGCGAAGACAAAAATGACAAAAAAAGGTGCCTCTGCATGGACCAGATAGATGAGCTGATAAATCCTTGGCTAGAAGGCATTGTGAACACTAGGAATTTACACAGACTCAAGGAGAGAGTGAACAAGTTCATGGAAGATAAATCCGCTGAGGTTACCACCAGCCTGTGCCTGCCTTAGCAAATTCAAGATGGTAACAGTTAGAGGTCAGGAATGCATTACGGAGAGCTATAGTATACACTTACCCTTTTCTCATACCCTTTGCTAATTTCCTACTCCAGCCACAACTGGAAATAGGATCCTGAGTTTGATGGAACTGTGGCCTGGTCCGTTACAGCCATTCTCATGGGGGTCTCCATGGCAAAAAATCACAGAGCTGCTGGCCTGCAATCTGCCGTTTTCTAACAATCATTTGTTGGTTGTACACACACTCAGAAATATTCTGATCATTACTAGTTGCTTAGGTAGGCCAAATGACAGCATTAGGAAAAAAAATGCCTTGGTGGCAAGCATATAAAGGCAGTTGACAATGCAGTACTGACATCAGTAAAGAAACTCTGCTACCCTGGCAATGTGCTGTCTTGGAAAGGCATGACTGCCAAGCACAGGCCAGGGTAGCCCTGGGGAGATTAATGCAGTGTGTCTGGAATGAAGGCGACATCCGACTTCACACAAAAGCAAGTGTCTACAACACAGTTGTCATTACTCTCTTGTATGCCTGAAAAGACGGGACAATTTATAGCTGTCATGGCAAGCGGTCTAGTCAATTCTTCACGCGCTGCCTCCGAGTCCTGGCAGGTACAGAAGGGCATGATGAGATCTCCACAGCTGAGATCTTGGAGTATTGCCAAATCCTCCTCTGCTCTTCAGAAAATCTGAGGCACGTGTCAGTTAACAGCAAGTTCAAAGCCATCTCTGATGGCCCACTCTGACAGGGTAAAGAGTTGAAAGACTCTGAAGAAATGCTATCAACCCTTGCTTAAGGCAGACCGTTAGCCATGGGGCACAATGCTGACAACCTTGGCTGGGACAGAAGACATCCCGAGTTGTCCCAGGCTAAGAAGAGTAATGATACCGTGCAGTATTAACAGTGACACAGGAAAACAGGCGTAAGAAAGTCAGGAAAGCAGGTGTAAGACAGTCAAAATCTGCAGCATTTGCTATCTTAGGGGATTATAAAACTCAGTCTTGTTTCTCACCTATAAGGCCACTCAATACTTACTCTCAAGCCCTTGCACACCAGACAGTCAGTAAGTACAAACTGCCGTCCTCTTTAGGGACCTGCAGATTGAGTGGTGCCAAGGCATGGCTTAGAGAAGTAGATGGGACAGATCCACTATCCTATCCTGGTAACTCAGGATTCTTATGCAATTTTAATGATGACATTTACCCCCTTATTTCCAAAAATAGCCATCCCCTGAATACCTCATGCTATCAGGAAACTTTCCTGTGGAATAGCCTTTGCTGCCCATATTTCTGTAATGCTGTGACATATTCTAAAGCACACTGTGCTCCTGTGGGATCTACTGTCCTTTGCGCTTCAAGTACCATTTTGCTCCTCAGATGGGTTATTTCACTGCCATGACTCATGCAGTAAGAGTTGTACAGAGGGTACTTCTTCAATAGTTGCAAACTAGTGTAGCTCTGGTGAAATGTTGCTGCTTTTAATTTAATTTCCTAACTGTGCTGGCTGCTTGGCAATCAGGAATTGTATCCTACTAGTTCTAGCAAGTATCAAAATTTGCATGCAATTTATCAGCTCCTACAGAGCAGGTCCAACATGGGGGTGTGATGACAAAGGTCCAAGCAACTGTATGTGCTCCTTTGCAAGCTGATTTAGTGCAGTGATGATTTTCACATGTCCTGCAGTGGCTGGGGATATACTCTTGAACTGTGCATGGAGAGTGGCTATTTTCCCATGGGTAGCTGGTTTTGTGGAGGTTTCTATAGCACTGCTAACAAAGGGAGGTGGACTGGATTTTCACTGGCTGAAACACTGGCCCAGGACAGATAGGAACAGCCAAATGGGCCTACAAATGTTTTCTGTACATGGAACTAAAGAAGGCTCATGCAGAGAGGAGAGCCACGGACTCTGGTCTTACTCTGATGTGAATGCACAGTAACTCCGCTGGACTCAGCAAAGGCTATTAGTCATGTAAAACAACAAAGTTAGCTCCTTTAATCTTTATTTTTTTTCTTGCTCTTCTCTGAACTGTCTCCAATTTGTCAATATTAGGAATTCAGTGTTTGGCCCCACATGCCAGGTACAGCCACAACAGAGGAGCTATTACTTCCTTGCTCTGTAAGATGATGCCTTTTGCATACGCAGCCTCAAAACTTTAGTTGTGGGGGTTTTTTGCATCCCATTGAATCATTTTATGTGCCAGAATGATTTCTCCAGAAACACCCCTATGTTTCCACCACTCTTGCTGCTGCATAAGCTTCCTTTTACTAGTAAATAGATTGGTTTCAGATTTATTTTCTCCACAATCTTCTTGCTTGCTTGCTTGCTTGCTTCTCTCCCTCTGGCGTTATCTTTCTTTTTAGTAACCCATCTCTGTCTTTATCAGCCATCATCCCATCTCCCAGTTAAGGACTGCAGCAGATTTCATGACCAAGAACAAATAATGGTCTTGCAAATTTGTTTTGTTTCATTTAAAATCATCTCTGCAAGTCAAGAACCTAGATCTATGCTGATCTCTTCAGTGATCCACCAAAAAAACCCCTCTCCCTGCATCTTAAAGCTGTCTGTTTTCATTAATCTCCTAGAGAGCATTTTCAGCCCAGCAACAGTACCTCTCTCCAAGACAAGTTTGCATTGATTACCTAAGTAGGTTTCATTGCAAGACACTGTGATTCTATATTTCCCTAAAATCCAAGTAATCTGTTAAAAAAAATACAGGTTTGCCAGGCAAGATTAACTTTTTATAAACCTATACTGCTGATTTTCATTATTAAAATAAAAGTAAAAATCCAATCTGACACGAAGATCCGCTTCAGATATGGCAGCCCCAGAACAGATCACTAGAAAAGCATTTGCAACATTTACAAATTTTTTTCTGAACTTGAAGATGGATTGTGCTGCTTTCCTCTGCTCTTTCACTAGCTCCCATCAAAGGCTTAAGTTTATTAAGCTATTCCCTAAACATCCTAGGATGCATAATAACTTCTTATCTCTGTATGTTCACATGGTCCCCTAACACAGTTATTGAGGCTGGGTCTTTCTGACCTGACTTCGCATATTTTTCTTGGAATAGGATTTATTTTTAAAGGGGATCACTATTTCAGCCAACTTTTGCATCATTAACCACCTCCTCCTCTTTATTTATTTATATTTTAATAAGGCACTAATTTCCCAATCAAGGAACAAGGACAGCTTTGGCTAAAAGCCAAACTCAGACACAAAGAAAACAGTAATAGAAAAAGCTACATGAAACCATTTTTTTTAAAGAAGGAATAGATAGCATTAAATGTCAGTTAGAAACTATGAACTGAAGGTAATTGATAAAGGAGGCAAAAGATACCAGGAAAATTACTGCTGGCAGAGTGAAAGCCAAAGACAAGTGCTTAAGCAAGAATGTAATAACAGAAATTCTAACAAATACAATTGTCTGTTACCTAACTGGAGAGTGTAAAATTGCTGATAAGAGACAACTGAGAAAAGAAAAAATATTCAGCAAGTAGTTTAGCTCTGGATTTGGAATACTTATAAAGGAGGATAGCAAGATGGAGAAGGATGTTTCACCTTAGACAGTCTGGTCTACATGCATGTGCGAACTCCCAAAGACTTAGCCAAATGTCAGTAGATGATTAGCAAGTCCTAAGAAGCTGAGAAATTCAAGAGGACTGACACATGGTAAATACAGGGCGAGTTCCAGAAAGAAAAAGCATTTTTACCCTGCCAATTTTAATCCAGGGAGCCTGAAACCAACACAGGCAAAAAAATGGAAAAGTTGATAGATGATTCAGCTGAAAGGCAAAGAAAGAATGGAAGGCTGAAAATAAAACTAATGCCAGTCAAGAAAGTTTTATGGAAAATAGAGTTTGATATGCAAACCTGATATCAGTTGGATAGATGGTTGGTAAATGTAATGTGCAAAACCTGTGCATATATTTGACTGTACACAATACAACATTCCACTTACAAACTGGCATTATAACGTATAGATAAAGGCATGTTTTAGGCAAAGCTTAGTTATTTGAGATCTGCAGAAGACTCTAGAGAGGACACACTGACAAAATGGAAAGGAACTAAATATATGACTTTCACTTGACTAGATCAACAGAGGAACAGACAGCCATGTAGGCAGTTCTTGTGGGAAAAATTAAAATACCTACCAAATTTTGGACCGTTTTTTTTGGGGGGGGAAACACAATACCAGAAGTAAAGGGATAGAGAAAACACTTCTCAACAATTAATTTAGAGCTTGATTGGTTATCAAAATGGATAGAGACAAGTTGATTAGAAGAAATAAAAATATCTTCACCCAGTGAAAACACCACAGGTGAATGGACTCTTTCAGCCAGCAGAGAAAGGCATAGTTACAGTCTGTGCCTGAAAGGCAGAGCCAGAAACTGAGAAATAAAAGACACATTTTGAACGGAGAGGATGATTAATTTTAGGACAAACTACCAGGGGAAGTGGTGAATTCTCATATGATTCAGGTCAGCACAAGGTGGGATCCATCAGTCAGTGACACAGAAGGGATCAGATTAAATCATTTGCAAACCATTTCTGGCATTAAGGTCTCTGCATTGCTGAAGAAACCTAGCAATAAGCCACACCATCTGACCCAATAACCTGCGGCAGGAAAATGTCTCTGGTCAGCTGCACATTGCAACCTCACTCTTCCTTGCTCCCACTTGCAGAATGGATTGCTCCCTCATAAAGTGCCCATCCTGGCAACACAGGAGCTTAAGAGATGAACAGAGCTTGCTTTGAATTGGAGGGAAACTCATATACATACCTTACCAGCAGGGAAACACATACTTTACAAGGTAAACCGCACCTAAGACTTTTTTTTCCTTCCCTCTCTTTTCAAATCAATCAGGCCCTGTAAGTTTGACTCTATATGCACCTCTCTTGCTTTCTGTCAAAGAAAAAAATTCAATTCTAGGTGAATATACAATCTCTTCCATTCAGGACTGGTGCTGGCAAAGCACAGGATGATGGGAAGTTGCTGCTGGCAACATGGAGATGGGCTGTGGCCACAGAAATTCAACGGGATTGCCACATGCTGACAGAGCTTAGATGCCATCAAGTGTTTGGGGATTTGGGTCATTCTGCTCTGAGAGGCAGGGTGCAGCAGTCAGGTTTGCTACAAGTCATTCAGGAAGCAGCAGCCACCATTGGGAACTATCTGTCTGCCAGGGACATGGGTCCCACTACCATTGCTGTCTTGTCCCTTCTCCTGCTGGAGCTCAGGTCCACACACAGCCCTTGGCATCCTGTTCATTATCTTGTCACAACCCACATTTTGGAAGAGCCTGGTTGCCCCACACACCCTGAGAGAGTATGGGTACCAGTAAGATGCACAGGTCTTAGATCCCCTTTGAGAGACTTCTCTGAGCACAACTCAAAAGCTGAAGAGAGATTTTAGACTTGCTCGTAATTTGAGCTTTGCCAGGTCTGAGCATAGAGACCTTCAGTTTTCAAGTCTGTCAATCCAGTTTCCCATGCCAGCTTCATATTCACTGGAGGAAATAAATGAGAAAGAAGGGGTGGGAGAGATGAACTTTGTAACAAGCCACATCAGTGTAGGGAAGCAGGGAAAGGTAAGTAGAGTTTATTTTATCAGCACTGCACAGGAAGTCTCAGTACCAAAAATTGCTCTCATCCCAGCCATCACACCATGTTATTTCTGGCACCTTTGTAAATTGGTTTGCAAAAAAACCCTAGGAGTCCCTCAGCAGACCATACCTCTCAGCTCCCTCCACCTTGAGCATTTTACTGAAAATGAGGGCTGTTCCTAAACTGTCAGGTTGAAGCATCTCTTGGGGGTTAGCGACACTGCAGCTAGCTTAGACACATTGGCTCCAGTTGCTAAATAAGGCTGCCTCTGGGCAGAGGCTGTTCAAAAAGTCAGCTTTGTCACTAGTACTACCCCAACTGAGTAAATTAAGCCAGCGTAGATATGCAGATATAGAGACTTTGCACCTTCAACTGCAGTACAGGTCTAGTTTCAGGGGAAGGTCCTGAGCAAGACTCTGCTGCCTCATTTTCCTGGGTGTGACCCATCGCATTTCATTCATGCCATATTAGATCTGATTAAAACCCACGTGGTTTGAGCTACACAAATGTTTTCTTTCCTCTATTACAGTTTTCCTCAAAACTTCTATTATGTCTTCTTCCAGGCAATCCTTGCAAGCCGTCACCTCAAATGCCCCTCTGTGTACCTGCAATGTCACACCGCTGGAAGACACTCTTCACATTTTCTTACTCTTGCGGTAAAAAATTTCAAATCTATTTATTTTCCCGTTTCCTGGGTGTGACCCATCGCATTTCATTCATGCCATATTAGATCTGATTAAGAGCCAATAATTTTTTTTTTTTTTTTTTAATTTCAGTTCTTGTCTTCCAGAAAAATCATGCTTCTGCTTTCTGGGGCAAAAGACACATTTTTAAAGCTCAATTTCCAATTTTGTTTCAAAAAGAACTTGCAAGTTATTCATCAATGTTGTCTTGGTCAGAGGGGTAATCTGCTCATTTCACAATCTCCTAAATCTGGTTTTCAGGCATGAAACTGAAATACGGGGGTCAGACTCAGGCCCATCGTTTTGTATGGACCCATAGAGGGCACCAGACACTCATTTTTCAGTGCACTGGCCAGGTGCTTATTCTGTCCTCCCCAATAACTGCAGAGGGCTGGGGACTCCTGGGATGAGGAGTGGGAGCTCCACGGAAATATAAATTCTGAATTCTAATCTGAACTGCTGGAATGATGGGTATTTCAATTTCCTGCCACTTCCAAATCAAATATTAAAATAAAATGTTGGCTTGATCTGAAATTTCTTTCTCAAGTATCTGATGAAATGGGGAAAAAAAGAGCTAAACTATTTTCTTTTCCATTTCAAGAAGTCAAACAAGAAACAAAAAATAGTCTGTGACACAAAAAGACTCTTCACATGGGAAAATCCAAGCATTTCATTTGGAAAACATCAAAAAGAACTGTTCTGACTTCTTACTTCTTTTTTTCCCTTCTATAACAGAAAAAGAAATTAATTTACAGTTTGGTGTCACTGAATCTGCAGTTTTCACCAAAAAAGTTCAAACAGGACATTTCCTCCCCATTTAGCCCCAACTGTCTCAAATGAGCACTCTCCAGAGGAAGTGTTTCAGCGGCCTTTGTAAAGATCATGCTCTGAGAAACTAATTTCTCTGAGAAACTCATTTCACTATTTACCCACCACCAGCGATAAATGAGAGGTAAATGAACGGGAAGAAAACAAACCCACTATGTGGCTCACTCTCATGTGAGAAGTGTGCTGTCTGCCATAACCACAAGTCCTGGTATATTATCACAATGGTTTATTTAATCTGTGAGTGAACTCTAGGTATCATCTAACGCATCTGCTCCCATCTTGCAGCCCATGGATCTCTGTCCTACAGGCAGAGCCTTCTCGAAGCTCATTTCCACATCTGACAGGGTAAACAGGAGCTTGGGCAGTCCCACACCAGCGACAGCCTGATGCATCCTATGATACAGGGCATCTGAAGTACCTACCAAGACTGAAATATTACACAGAGAGCTGCATAAGGACTTATCGTAACACAAACATGGATGTAGCTAGTTAAACAGATAGGATCTCGGAAGTTGCTCTCAGTAAACCTAAATAAGTTTGGGAAAGGGAGGGCAGGAACACCAGACTCGGAAGCAAGATTATGATCAAAATATTAAGGCAGTTCCTCTCTCTTGGTAACTATCCAAACTAGTGTCCTCAATCCCAGATGCTCCAAGTCTCTGGGTTTGAAATCTGCTTGCTTCTGTGAATTTCTCAGTTCAAGCTTCTCTCTTATTTTCCGCAACCTTTACTCCCCCTTGTCTCCCATCTTTCAAATGTCTCTTAGGTTCTTGCAGCATGGAGGATGCAACCTTCAGAAGTTTTTCATGAACTTTAGTGGAGTTGGATTAAGCCTCAGATTCCTGCAGCAACTGGAATTTGGTTGTCTTTCTAGGACTGAATATTTTTTACTGTGTAGGACAGACTTTGCTCTGTACTCCTCCCCCATTTCTTTTCCTTAAATAAGAGATTAGATTATCCTTAAATAATATGTTTCCCAACTGTTTTGTGTGGCAAAACCTCTCTGCTTCCTGCTTTATACGTGGTTTGTATCCTGTGCACATGGCCTAAGAGATCAGTTGTTCAGCCTCAGGGGGCAATTAGTCCCCAGCACTGTAATCTGCACAGGGGCATTTAATCTTTCAGGAAAGATGCACCTGAAAGGAACTTTCTGAGAAGCGCAGGGCTGACAGAAACCACTGAGTAAAGCCAACAACTTAGCCAGAGGCTGGGAATCTCCTTTCTGCTCTGATCAGGTTTCCCTAGCAACTAAATGCAGAGCCTTCCAACAGAAGTATTTTTTTCTGATGAGCTGATGAGCAAAAGTCCCCAGGATTCAATATCAAGATCTTCTCAGAGGTCCCTGTTGCATAACCTAGCTTCTCCCAGGAGAGCGTTTGATTCTGCTCCTGCTGGTGGTGGAGTCTCTCCTGGCATCAGGTGGATCTTTCCTCAGCCGTCATATAAAAGTTCAGTCTCTAGATAGTGGATCTACAAGGCAGAGACTCTCCCTGCTGCACAAATTCCAAATATACAGAGGTCCTAATCTCTCCTTTGGGTCTGGAAGTGCAACTAAGGCCACAGTCATTTAAAAGCTCTTTGATGAGGTAATCACGGAGTGGTGCATCCTTCATTTTGCCACTTTGCTCTGCACCAAGATATTCTGGATGACTTTTCCAGCCTCTTCAACTTCAGGATGTTCAGACCTTTCCAATAGAACCAATACCAAACCTTCTGCCAGGGATTTCTCTGGAACTTGGCTGAATTTCCAAAGCTCTCTATTTCTCATTTGGCTTCTTTGACTTCTTTTCCATTTAGGCTGTCCCTACCTGTCCCCTCCAATAGCTCAACCTTTTTTTGCTTAGAGGGTTGGCTGAGGACAATGGGAAACAGCACAGGGTTCCTACTTTTAAAGCAGTAGTGAATTGGCACTACATCCTCTTCTTACAACATACGCTTAGGTGCCCAAATAGGAAGTGAGTACTAGGATGTGGACATCACCTCCTCCTGCAGCATGCTCTCCGCACACCCAGGGACACTTTACAGCCATTCAAAACTTAGATTTATGGCTCGGGAGACTTGTCCCAACTTAACTCGCTGCAGGGACTCCACGTTGGGAACCACTGCACTATGACATCCCACAAAAGAGATGAATCATCCTTCTTCCACTGCCTTCCCTGTTTCCACTCTTTCTGGTTTGGCTTCAATCAGTTTTCACCTTTTTGCTCAGCTGCAGACCCTTAAGCATGGATGGAAGGGGAAAGCAGGTAGGCTTACTTACCTGATTTACCCAACCTTAGCACACCCTTTTTTTTCCCTCCCGGTCCACCAGAATTGCAGCTGCTGCCTTCAAACCAGTGCCACCCAACTGCATTCCCCAGTGCTCTCACACACACAGCTCCTCTCCAGCAGTTGGCTCAACTGAGTGCAAGAAACAACACTATGTCCTTCTCCCATCTTTGCAGTACAGCTGTCGGTCTCTTCAGCCAAATCATCTCCCTACTGCCTGCAAAGCTACACCACTGAACCAATGCCTGGATAAAACAGCTGCATTTGCAAGGTCTAGTGCTTTCCCTTTGACTTGCCTCACCTATTGAACAGGTCTGCCAGGCGTGCAGGTGCAGAGACCCCTTCATTTGCAAGAGGTGAGGCTCACAGGTCACCAGCACACATCAAAAGGACCACATAAAGACCTACATTCAGGGCTATGTTTTCAAACGCAGGAGACAGACAGATGGACAAAAAAGACTTTAAGCAAATAATAAGTTTTAGGCAAACATCTCTTGTGAAAATGGCTCCCTGGAAGCCTATAGGCTTTTCCTGCCATTAATGAGGTTCTTGCTCTAGGCTAAGAGATGTCTGTAGTGCCTATCACATATGAATGTGTTCAGGATAACGGGGCTTTAAATCAGCAACTAGTGCTGGACAAGCATGGGATGAGGTCAGTCTTAACAAAACTAAAATTAAACTACATTTGAACTGGTGTCAGATGAAAAGATGTTTTCCACAAAGCTGGTCTTCTAGGAAAAGCAGATGGAAAAAAAACCCAAAAACAACCTATGAGTCATCAGTTTGAAACAGGTTATTCAATCACAATGTCCTGCAGCCACATTTCCCCTCCAATAAAATGGGTTTGAAGTTTGGAGTCTCATGAAATATTCGGGAAGACGAGCTCAATAGGATGGACACGAGAAGAGCTGCCTTGTCAGACCAGTGTTTTCTGCCAAGTCCCACCCGTCTCCAGCCCTAGATTGCTGCCGTGGCTCCTTGGACAACTTCAGGGAGTGGCTGGTACTGCATAAGGAGTGTTCCCTTCAGTGTCCCTCTCTGGATCCCTGTTTTTAGGTTTTTAAAAAAATTAATATTTTGCCCTATATTTCTCCTCAGTTTCTTCTTCTTTAAACCCCCTTTGTAAAGTATTGCTTTTTGGTTTTTTCAGGGATGGGCTGATGACACATCTATGGGGAAGACAAATGGGAACAACGGATGTCTTGGGAAAAGAATATGAACAGAGAAAATACACAGCAACGCTTCTGAAAACCCCCAGCCTCCAAGGGCTTCCTGAGCCAGACTTGGTTGCTTTGTGTTTAATAGCCCTTGGTAGATTTTTTTCCCCATAGATGTGTCCAGTCATCCTTTGAACCCCTGTAGGTGTTTAGCAAGCAAACTTCCCCCAGCAAGGTGTTCCAGATCTTCACTATGAACTGGCTACTGTCAAAATGATCACCTAATGCCATATTACACTTCTTAAATGTTTAGCATCATTATAGTAGCTGGATTTCTGGTAGACTTTCTGATAGATCCAACATGCACACTATCAGCAGATACCTGTATCCTGAACTCCGGCTGCAAGATTTTTCAGGTGACAGATGACCTAAATGTAGTTACTGAAATCAGTATTAGTATTATTTTTCACCTGAAGGGAAATGAACTGTATTTGTAAGAAGAAATATAACTGAATATCCACTAAGAACTGGTGACCTTTTAGAAGTTTGTAAGGTTGGATATACATCAACAGGTATTAGCTGCTCTGAGAAAACTTTAGAGGTCCAGTCTGTACCCTGAGAAAAAAAGAGAAGAAATCCAGTTCCAGAAAGCTCCTGTCCCAAGTTAGGCAAAAAAGGAAAGCAAAAAGAAAATAAAAGGGAATAAAAAGGGCTCAAGTGTATATTTAACTAATTGACCCCTCTCTCCTTATGCCCCCAGCATCGTGAACAGCAAGAAACCAAAAGGAAATGTTTAATTGCCTCCAAAATAAAGGGTGGGGTGAAAGCAAGCTTGAATTTGAGTTTTAGGCAGAAGCTTCCATGGCTCTTTTATTTAAGTTGCTTTGCTCACTAGTAAAAGATACCTTCAGGAGCTCCTCCCCAAAACACTATCCTTAGGGATCCCCGGGAAGAACAATGCAGTGATTTTATCAGCCCTCCCTCCTCGGCATTGCAACTGTAGTAAAGGATAGGCTTCCCTGGCAAACAAGGAGGAATGTCCTGCACCTCAGCCCTGAATCCAGCCACTGAGTGAGTCAATGCAAAGGGAGACTAAATAACTGCAGCCTGTGTTGCACAACTGGCTGGTGGGGACAGAGGAATACAGCCCCCGGGAAAAAGGAGTAGCCAAACAGACTGAAAAATAAAAGTCACCTACAGGGACTACAATCCAGAAACCTTAAACTGAACTTCATGAGATTTTCATCAGCATTTCCAAAGGAGAGGTAGCAAACTGTGGATTGAAATGTGAAATCATTGGCCAAACTGACTGAACCACAAAATGAGTAACTTCCTCCGGGAGCTCCCCCGGAGGGATTGGTATTGCTTTAAGGTGCATGGCCTCTGTTATGTAAATTGTCTTGAACCCTAAGGGGTTTTGCAGATTTACATGATAAGTAATTGTTTTCTCCCCCAGCTATTAAGCACCGTGTAGGGGAGAGATCTCTGAGTGAGAAGCAGAAAGCTGGAAGGAGGCTGTAGGGAAGAAGGTTCTTGCAACACACTGGTAAAGGAGACTAAATGTCAGTGGGGTAAAGAGATCGAGAGATGGATTTGGGCAGGGTTATGCAAAGGAAACTCCAGGTGGTTATAATAACATCTGGAGCCAGTCAGGCCTAAGGCCAATCTACCAGTGTATGCTTTCTCCCAGGGCACCCAGGTGCGGAGAGCTACAAGGTAGTCTAGGACCAAAGCAAAGATAGTCCTGCTTCTCTAAAATATTTCTCCAAATTTCAGAAATCATAAATTCAGGCAATTCTGGAGCCAGTGATAGTGTCTTTGGATTTAAAAGGACTTGATGGATTTTTCTTCCATGAATTTGCCTAATTTTTTGACTCCCATATAAACTTTTCACTTCTATGGCTTCACATGGCAGAGAGTTCCATTATTTAATTAAACATGTAACATGTCACCCTTTCAGAGAGGTATTGCTTCTCCCAGGAATGGTGCTTTGATCAGACCCTGCAATGCAGGAAGAGTTGTGGGGGTTGTCTGAGAGTACCAATCATGCAATGATCCTTTGAGTCTGGATAACCAATAAAAAAGGGTCACAGAGACTTCAAGTATTGGAAAGCTCAGGGAAGCAGAACAGAAGTTCTTTGTGGTGCTAGGAGCAAGAGCAGTCTAGGGAGCAGAGTATACAAGCAATGCTTTAGGAGTGGAAGGCCATTTTCAGGCACATCATATATAGAAGGAAATAGATGAATTGGCATGAGACCACATCTATAAATGCAGTAGTGATATGAGCTGAGGCTGGAGAAGAATCTATGCCTGAGGCGCTCCTCCCATGGAGGAGCAACAAGTCAGGCTTGGGAGCATGGAGTGGCTGAGAGGCTAAGATGAAGACATGAAATAAATGGATGTGGGGAACTAATATCATTCAGTGAGGGGAACAGGAGCAGAAGGCTGACATGGAAGCGATTTCTCTGTGTCTAAAGGAGATTTTCAATTCTTTCAGGGAACATTTTTCATCTCCCATTCCTCCAGGTCTTGTCACAACAGAAAGCTTAATTCTCTTCATGTTCTCAGTGGTGCAACTCCCTTCACATCAGCAATCTTACATTAATGGAAGAGAGCAGAATGAATCCCAGAACTGGAAGAACAAAACTCCTTCATCACGAGTCCCCTGGTACAGCATGTGAGAAGGCTCTTTTCTTTCAGCCTTGGAGAGGATATCAAATTGCTTTTAATGTTGCATCTATCAATGCTGGGCCACAAGATGTTTGTTTGATTCAGGTGTCATGGGAGCTGAAAAATCTTTTTGCAGGGAATGATATTATCCCTCTAAAGTCTTATCTTAAGGAAAACATATGCAATTTTGCAGGGAAGCCTCTCTTGGTTGCATTTTAACTTAACAGGAGGTTCCTTTCCCGACACATCTGTTAGCACAGGAATATACGCACACACACATACCCACAACACTTTAGCAACCAAAGAATGCGGAATCCCTCCTCAGATGGGCTGGGGGAGGGAGGCAGCTGGGGGAAGAAGGCTTCTCATGCCATTCCAGCTCAGAGATATCCCTGGAACGAAGGGGTAATTACACAAAAGCCAATGATGTTGGTTCTAAACGGCTGCCAGCCGGCGGCCTCTGTGTCAGCAGGGCCCAGCCCCACCATCCTCCAGCCGCCACCCTGGACTCTCCCACTGCCCAATGCTGTCAAAGGGATGAGACATCTCCTGGCCCGTGCTGAGAATCTTAAACCTTGCTCTGAAAAAGCACTTACTGGCCTTGTTACAGTGAATCAACTGCACATTGACCATAGTGCTGTGGGTCATGGCCATGTGAATGGGAGAGAAAGTAGTTGTACGTTGCTGACACTGCCAGAGAGGGAATGGGTGGATTCTGTGGTCTGAGATAGGGCAGAAGAGGTTCAAATTACTGACAGATTTTAGAAAGCTTTTTAAGTGGTATCTTCAAAGCATATGTTACTTGTCCTAACTCTGATGGTGTCAAAGAACGTTTCAAAGGGGGCATTGTTTGAGCACTTTCAGATGTCTCACCTTTAATGTCTCTGAGCTTCTGCTCCTCCTGTATAAATGTAATTGCCTACCTTGTCTGCGATTTACTTTATAGGGAAAACTTTTACCCTCTGGAAGGCTCCCATAGTCCCTGGGATTGTAAGGAGCAGGATGAATAATCACACCATGTGATTATTCTTGCAGTCTCTCTTGCAGTCTAAATGTTGTGATTGTTAGAAATTGAATTCTTATATTGTTAGAACAGTTCTGTAATAAACTACTGAATTCACTTATGCCATTATTCTCTCCTTACCTTGTGACTGTTATGATTTTCCAGTATTCATTTTCTATGGCAGAACTTTTTTTTCAAAACACATTTTCATTTTAAAATGTTAGCTGTTTTTACCCATTGCTATCTTATTTCATTCTAATGAAAACTAAGATTTAAGTAGAAATATGATCATGGCTTGCAGGAAAATCTCTGAAGTCAAAATACAATGAACACAATAGAAAGGAATGAATACAATAAAAAGGTAGATGTCACTATCATTTTTCCAGCTCATTTGGGCACAGTTGTCTCTGCATGGGATGGGTTTGTACAGCACCTTGCACAGTACTAGAGCTTGTCTAAGTGCTACAGCTAGTACTAGAGCTTGTCCAAGTTTTGTGGGCTTTACTTCTAGACAAACAGCAGTAGTAATACAAAATCTAGCAGCATGAGTTCAGCCCTGCTGCCAAGGAAAAAGCTTCATAGGTCCAGCTACTCCTCATCCCTTCTGAACGCTGAGGAAATCCATCGATTACACACCATATCTTGGAGGTCAGCAGTTTCGCGTTGTTTTGAACTGGGGGCCTCTTCTAAAAAAGCCTTAGACCAGCACACATATATACACCCTCCCGCACACACAAACCACATACATCATTTGTATGATAAAACCCTATCAAAACAAGCAATCCACTGCTCTCAGATAATTTACCCCCATAAGAAGATTAAGAGAACGAACAGTGTCATAGACACAAGTTATCGCTACTACCAGAAGTCTAAAATTTTGTGGTGATAAGGGTGGCATGAAAACATGGCTATAAAGGAACAAGAAGCGTTTGGAAGCATGGGTGTTTTCATGGGGATTGTGGCTAAAGAAGGAACAGGCAATGTCAAATGGCAACAGGGATAAAAAACATAAGAAAAATTCTGGCCTTTAGAGGATCTGAAAGAGACTGTAGCATCTCAGGACAAACGCTTCTGTCTTTCCTGCCTCCTCCCTGAATACCCTGCTGGAAAACAGGAGGTGAGGTTTCAGGCAGAGGGGAATGTGTCATTTACTGGCGCTGCTTAAATCTCCCTTCCCCCGGCACTCCTACAACCAAGCTGTGGTTTTGCTCACAGGCCCAGTGCAGGTAGGAGGAATCCTGTACCCAGTCTGGAAACACCAGTAAGGAATGAAGCAAACCCCAAAGAAACCCTGCCCCTGAACTCAGCTGGTGTGTTAGGACAAAAACAGAGCCGCTGTGGCCACTGCACTAAAGCACAGATCACTTTTGTTTCTGCGCAGCAGCATCTTACCTCGTTCATCAGCCCAGGCTACTCCCCTTGCTTTGACTGCAACATGAATGGAAACTTCCAGCCAGAGTACAAACAAAAAAGAAAAAAAGAAAGAAAGAAAGGAAAGAAAGAAAGGAAAGAAAGAAAGGAAAGAAAGAAAGGAAAGAAAGAAAGGAAAGAAAGAAAGGAAAGAAAGAAAGGAAAGAAAGAAAGGAAAGAAAGAAAGGAAAGAAAGAAAGAAAGAAAGGAAGGAAGGAAGAAAGAAAAAGGCATTAGTTGCATTTTACATCCCATAGTGGCCTGAATCAGAACAGCATCCTCCAGCATCCCAGCCCTTCTCTCAATGCTGTACTGTGGCACTGGTCCCTTTCCTAGAGTTATTAAGACAAGAAAGCAGTTTGGGACCAGCTCCTCTGTCCTGAGGGATTAGAAAGATCTCAATTTTTTTGCATTGTGACAGAACATTTTGCCTTAGGCTTTCCGGGTCTTTGGTGCAATCCTAAAGCTAAGCACTACTTTAAAAACAAAAAATGTATTTTTCTGGCATTCATTTCTAGAAGAACTGAGAAGAGTCCAATTTTATATGCAGGACTTCAAGAGGTCAAGTAAAATCTATTCCTTGTATACAATCTAATGCTCTTGCCGTAAATTCAGATTTGTTCATGACCACAACAAAGCCCTTCAATGGTTGAGGAAGATCATTACAGGATTTTCCTTGTTATTACAGCCCAGCAGAGAAAGCGGTTTCAGCACAGCTGACAGAGGTTTCCATCTAGCAAACTCTGCAGATGGGCCACAGGCTTCCAAAAACTGTATCAGTCAGAGATGAATTGGATTAAAGATAATCTGCAATGTGAAATCCTGTTAGAAAAGCCTACGGGTCTCCACTGCTTCCAGAGCTGAAACTCTCCTGGATTGAAAAAAGGCAGCTGATGTTTGTTTTGACAGCTGCGCAGAGTGAGAGGTGTGTGTGTGCGTGCCAGGGAACAACACATATGGTGACCATGTGACACGACCCACAACCAGATGAAAGAAAATTGTCTAATATCTCCAGCAGCGTGGTTCAAATTCCACTTCAACCAAATTGGCGGGCGTGACAAATGCCAGCTAGTCCCTCTTCCCTACACTGATTTAGGAGGCAAAGTACTCCATTTGATCACCTGCATGCTGTGGTTTTCATCTACTCCTAAAATTTTGGGACACCAAATAGGAAAAAGCTGCTGGTTGTTAAATCATCTCATTGCTTCTCCAGTTCAAGTTTCTTACTCTTCCTCCTCCCTTTTTAAAAATGTTTTTTTCCTTGGAGGCTAATGCTACCGTGGCAGCTCTGGGAAATGAAACTTTGTGTCCCTGCAGAAGAGCAGAGTGATGCAGGATCAGAAAATTCAGCATCAGGGGACAGAACAGAAGCCCAGACTGGAGCAGAAGGGATCTGACCTGAACACAGACAGGTTCAGGAAGTGACTGGACAAATTCATGGAAGAGGTATCCATCTGCAGCTATTAACCAAAGTGACCTCTGCTCTCAGACCTCTGCTGAAAAGGTCTGCAAAGGAAAGAATTGCTCAGCTCATGCTAATAGTTGTCTGCATTACCATTAATTCTGAGTGACAGAGAGATGAACAGGCTTCGGGCTCTCCCCCCTTCACAATTGCCATTGGAGATGGGGCTTCATTAGCATCTGCTACAGAACATCCTCGAGCCCATACAAATAATACATATTGCGGTCTTCTTTTACTTCTGACAGTAGCACTGATGCTTCATGCCCATACAGGATTCCCAAATATTACCGTGTCCAAAGGAAAAAAGGTTCCTCCTGCCAAACAATCCATGGATGACACCAGTGCTGAAATATATCAACTTAAATAGCACACACCCTTTTAACATATTTTTATCCTAGGTCAGTTTTAATACAGAGGAATCCTTGGTGTGTTTATTCCTTATCCCTGTCTGCCTACGCCAGGTCACAAAAGGTGTATACTATTTCATGCTGTCTGGGAATGAGGGGGTCGGTCAATCCTAGGGACTATGCCACTGAGGTGGGAATTTGGTGCCTTACGGTTCTAACTTCACTTCTGTAATTGGCCTCCTCTGTGGCTTTGGACAGATCTATTTTCTTCCTGTACTTGTGTCTGTCTGGTTTACTCAGGCATGTCCACCATTATCAAGGTACCTGAAAAGAAGTGGCTGATTAGGGTCTGTGTTCAGCCGCTGTACATGATGCATGGTACAATAAAGACTTGCTGCTGGACAAGTCCTCCTGGTCCTGCAGTAACATAGTTGGCATCAGCGGTTATTCTTCACCCCGCTAAGTTATAAAACTGCTAAGATTCAATCTGTAGCTTCACCTGCATTTCCAAAACTGACCTAGGAAGCTCCTTCAAGTACACTACCTTCCCATGAAGTTCCAGCTGGACTTGCCAGTGGCACCAGGGAAGGTGTGAGGACTGTTTTGCTTCCCAGTCTATTAATGTAAAATATTGAAATACAACTGTCTCAGCAAGGGAAGGATCCAACTTCTCTAAAGATGCTCACTAAAGAACAGATGATATAGTCCAAGCTGAAGAGAGACCACCTCTCAGTTTGACTATCAAACCTTTCTATGGACAAACAACCCAGGAAAAGTCCTGACTGAGAAGCTGGAGCAGCTTGTTGAGTTACTGCAGAGTGACTTTCTCAGGAGCTGCTCTGGTTGCATGTGTACCAAAACATTCTGGGCAGAAATCTTAACAGAAGGAGCAGTGTATTTAAATGAGATAAATATTTTACACTAATGATGCTAGAAAGTGTCTTGCCTTTTCCAAACCTCTCCTTTGTGGGGACATCAAAAGCAAAGTGGTTTTGTGGATTATCCAGCAGCTAATGCTCCCTCCCTGCCTTGAATGGAACCTGTCCACACAGAAATCACTCAAGTTTCATTTGAGTTCTTAAGCTGACTTATTAAATGAGCAGAAAACCACATATAATGAGTACTCAGTTAAATTAAAAATTAATTTTGTTTATCTTAAACCTTTTCCTAACCTTTTTAAATTGGTATTACCAGAAACTTATTTATGTAAGACTATCCACACAAGCTTTACATTAAATTGATTAGGAGAATAATCATACCTTTAATTCAATCAGTTCGGTGTTGATTGCAGACCAACAACCATTAAGTGGCTGCAAATAGCCTATAGTTTTGTCAAAAATACCTTGTCCAGTTCTGTAGTGAGCTTTACTAGAAAACAAGAGTAGCCTGAAAGCTTGAGCAGTGGTAGCCCAAGGAAAGATGCTACAATGCTCCCTGCTTTTCCAGTCAAACTAAAAGTCCCTTCTGCAACTGGTTGCTGAATTAACAATTAACAAGATATGCTTAAGAAATAAAGACTGTTCCTGACGGGGGGGGGGCGGGGAATTACACATGACTCAACTATTTCCTTGCTACAATTTATTAGATTTTAAATGTGTTCATGGTACCCATCAATTACACATGACTCAACTATTTCCTTGCTACAATTTATTAGATTTTAAATGTGTTCATGTTGTACCCATCAGCCTTTCTGCTGCTATGGAGTCTGTGCCAGAATTATGACAAATGAGATTTTTCTGCTCACTACAAGTTTTATCTGAATTATCTACCATGTTAGAGGTCATGGGTATAACACTTCATTTTTCTCTGTACCATAGATATACTGAAAGTGGATGCCAGATCATGAACTATTTCACAGGCCTCCTGTCATGAACTCATGTGAAAAAAAAGTAATGCGTAATTAGCCTTATCTTCAAGAGTTCCCAAGGATGGAGTCCAGTCTACACTGATTTATCTGATCTTTCTTGTAAACTAGAATGAGGATAGTGGGGGGGCACAGTATTCACCCTGCACGATTGTGGCAGAACGAAAGCAGGACAACAGGTACAGTGAACAGTACCTGTGGAGTGGAACGCTTAACGTCTTAAACAAACTGAAAGAAATTTTCTTCTTCTAAACAATGACTTGGTAAATACAAACCACAAACTGAGACAGCCAGCTGACCCTCACAGCAGAGGAATCTCTTCCAGAGTCAGAGCTCTAGGGAGAGCTTTCTTTCTGCAGTTGTTCTTGACCCTTAGCGCTGGAATGACCACGCTGGGATAAAGCCCAGTTAATGTCTTCCTCTCAAACACAGTGGTGGTGCAGCTTTGTCAAAGTTTGGGGTTACAAAGAACTCCAAAGCACTGAGAAAACAAAGCAAGAACATGTGAAATGTGGGATTATCCCAGATGGTGCACTTTAACTTCAGTTGGTAAAACCACAACCCGAGTCACCTAGTGAGATGGATTGCAGTGCAACTGGATGTATATTATCCATATTATTGGCCTAATATTTCAAGCTGATCTTCTGCTTACAGTTCACGTCAGCACATGGACTGGCTTATTCAACCTCTTGAAAACATCTTGCAGAGATAAAACACATGTGTATATATTATAATCTTTGGTAAGTCAGTGTCTTCTTTTGTGAAACAGGGATGTTTATGGGGGGGGACTGATCATTTTCAGATGTTTTGTTTAATTCAACTAAGCAGTTAGACAGATACTAACAACAGAAGAACAGTCCTAAACGTTTTAGAGCCAGAATCTCTTCATCATCCTGCACCAGTCACTGATCCACAGTCCTGTGAACTACATTTACACTTTGAGTTTCCTTGTCATAAATTGGAACTTGGATGTACCACCAGTTTTAAAACCTTCTGCAACACTGTCCCTTTGAGGAGCTCATGGGACTTGTGATTAAGTGGGACGTCACTTCTTTGAGCTAAGCCTTATTCTTACACACACACACTTTTTTTTTTTATAGATGGGAACCTGAAGTAGAGACAGGGGCAATGGAAGGTGCAAAGCTGAGCAATGAATTAGAGCAGAAAGAAACACTGGAGTCACAGTCATTTGAACATACACTGGTTACGTGCATAGCCTGGTGAATAAAAGCTTCCAGCCCACTGTAATACAACACCTGAAAAACCACTTGATATCCCAGAAGCTGGCCCCACTATGTAACAGGAGATTGCTTGTAAATTTAGGAAAGAAATAGCCAAGCTACTGAACTACCGTGGGAAACCTGCCAGGGTATCACCTTAAGAAAGGCAGCCCTGGCTACTGGGACTGTGGTTGCCTCTCATTAAATGCACGAACAGCTTCTGGAATAAGACATTTCTCTGTAGTATTACTCCAGCAGACTGGAATTAAGGAGTCAGAGAGGACAAGCCCTGCTCTCAGCTAGTGGGAACCTGACAGCCATTTTCTGGCCCTGCTTTCCCAGCTGCTATTTGGAAAGGATCACCCAGGCTTTCCCTTATGGGGCACGACTTAAAAAAGCAGGTCTTTCGTCCATAGCTCTTCCTTGTGCAGTTTAGGCATGACAGAAAATCAACCACAAAGAATACATTAGTAAATATATTATAAGAGAAAGTAAGAGAATATTTTGCTTATCAGCTGTTTGGGCAAGAATGCTAGCTGGTTTAAATGGCATAGATATGTTGATTTCAAGACTGCTACAAATGAGAAAGCTCAGGTGACACCCAGACACCTCAGTCCTGTTGATGACCATCTGGACTTCCACAGGGAATAGAAGAACAAGGACTGAAGGCTTGCACTTCTGCACAAACCACCAAGATCAACCACTCTTCCCAGTTGTCCCTAATTACATTGGAGCAATCTCTTTGATTTCAAAGCCAGGAAGCTACATCTACTGCAGAATCCGGATGTGGCTGGCTGAGATTAGGGTGTGCAAATCTTCACATATAAAATTTGTTCCTTTTTGATGAATGTCATTTGATGAATGTCCTATTTTTTTTGAAGGACTGAAACAAAGCTCAGCAGTCAGATTGTCAAAACATCCCTTTTGCTCTCTTTACCGAAAATGCTGAATCAGACTTGTAGTGGTATTTAAATACTTAACGATGATGAAGAACACCAAGAATCAGATCTGCCTCTCCCAGCTGTAGAGAGCTACAGAATAAAATACCAAAAATGGAAGATACTTAACTGCACTTTTTCCTCAAGGTGAAATGAGCACTTGTAGCTGTGACTTCCCTGAGCTGCTTTGGATGTCTTTCTAAGGATGGGATCAACTGTACTCTGAAAAGGCCCATTTCTCTCTTAGTTCATTGATGTTTTTCAGAAGCACCGAGACATTTATCTGCTATTGAAGTTGAATTCTTAAACCATATGAGGACTGCCAGTGTGGCATGCTTTATCTTTGCTCTTCACATGAGGACGAAGTTTTCCTCTCAGGGAAGACCTATTTCTTTATGGTGTTTCAAAGCTTGGCTAATATTTGATACAGTTCAGTGTGCTCAGGTTTGGAAGGATCTATAATGCAGATTCCTTGCAAGTCCTGACTATTCTCAAGAAACACACATGAATTTTTATGCCTTATGACCTTTACAGATACTGATGAAAATACAATTTCTTCTGTTAGCTGTCAATGACTCAGCTTAGTTTCGTCCTCATCATCTGAAGCTGTACAGGAATAGTAAAAAAAGAGAAATAATTCATTGAACATACTTAATTGCAAAGACAAAGTGAGACAAAGAGCTGGAAATTTGACAACTGGATGGAAGAGGCAGTTCCCAACAGCTTTCAGACACTTTCCTCCCTCTTCTGATGGTTACTTCTTTCTATACAACCTTTTTTTCCTGTACCACCTTTGATCTAAAGCCCTCTGCAGAGTTACAGAAGAAGAAAGGATATTTGCTGACTGTCCTGCTGACTCCCTTGTAGAGAGAAGAGAGTCTCTATGAAATGCTGCAATTATTCTGACAGAGTCAGAAGTGCACTGTGCTCATTCTTCAAGTCTAGGTACTGCTCTTGAAGACCATCTGGAGAGACATTCATCAGCATGGCTGCAAACATTTGCATCTGCATAGTACAGCAGAGCCTGAATTTTATCACACATTATAGGATGGCTGGTTAGGCTTATTTAAGTCTATTAAGTTTCATTAATTAAAACAAAAATGTTTTATATTTTATATAGAAGAGGTGAATGCAGCAGAGCAGCTAACAGTTTTGAGGCTTATGCAAAATGCAGTGAGAAGCTTTCAAGACCATCTGCTCGAGAAGGTTTTCTGCATCTCCAGCAGATGTGTTTGTGACATACTAGCCATTTTCCTTGTCTCTTGCTCTCTTCTTTATCACACTGCTGCTTTGGGAAAGATAAAGAAAAAGCAAAAAAAAACCCCAACCAAAGCCCAACAGGCTATTGTACAACTGGAATTCTCTCTGCCAAGAGTGATAAAATGTTGCTTTTCCCTTTGTTTCAGGATTTCTTTCCTGGAGGCTCTTTCCAATCTTGGGTTTATGAAAATGTTATGACGTGTTCGTAGTTTTTCCTATTTATTTTGAGACCCAGAATGAGATCTGGAGGCAGATTGCCATGGCAACCTGTATAAAATTTTACTAAATGGAATATGGGTTGTGGATGTTGCGGGGAAGACACTTGGGTGAAGAGTGCAACTTATGTGTAGTTTTGTGGTACAAAAAGGCAGCAGGAAAAACACGGCTCGAAATTGAACCTCCAAACTTGTCCTAGAGTGAAAGAGAACTACCAGCCCTATGGGTAGCAGTCTGACAGATACAACCATTTTCTTAGCACATACTTTTTAAACATGTAGCCCTTCTCTTTGTGTTCCCTTAGTGCCCTCCTTTGTCTTGCTACTTTAAATATAGTATTCTAGCTTTTAACATCCCATCTGCACCCTTCTCCATATTCAGTGGCACGGGTCTTTGCCTTTATAACCCACCAAATATGGACTTTGTCTTTTCAGTGTGTTGGTATCATCCTAGGGAGGGCATTCCCATGAAGCCATCGAGGTAACTTGTTGCTTTCCTTCAAAGCTGCAATGCACGTAAAAGCTTTGATAATAGATTGACAGACTGAGGCTGGTGCCTCTTATGATGAGGAAACAATGAAAGATTATTTCATCAGCTGTATCTGCTGTTGTCTCTCATCTCACTTTTGAGCAGGGACTGCCTTTATGCACACTACCTTTATCACACAGCACCAGCAGAGTTAGCTTTTCTCCAGGACAAGGGCTTCTGAGAGTTCTAGTAATTCGAACAAAAATTACATGTGATCTCTCTCTCCCAGCACCTCTGGCTTCTGCATTACATCCTGCACCCACCAGCACACACAAGCCCTTAGAAGTGCTGAAAGTAGACAAAATGGTAAGAGCTATGTGGTAGCTGCCAGCAAGCACCAGTGCTTCAATGGCAGCCAAAGTCACAGCTTTCATATCTGTTATTCACTTAGCCTACCCTGGAAAACATTTCTGATGTAGTTACAAGTATTACCATGATGGCAAACTATCTTCAGCATCAGCATGCCTTATAACTTCTACCCTGAATGAAATACTCCCCGCCCAAAACAGGTGAAAGATTTCTGCTAGTCCTGTCTCAGCACAAGGATGGTATGCTATGACTCAAGATGCTTCTAGGGTGTAAGTAGTCCAAGCGCAGCTTTCCATGTGAGAGCTGCTGGATAATCCAAATTCCTAGCTGTGGCAGGAAATGAGCCAGCAGGGACAGCTGAGTCTGAAAAAGATGATTTACTTCAAGACACTTCCCAGTGGGACTCTGAAGGGAGCCACTGTCTTTTGCTGAGAAGCAATCCTGTTTTCTGAGATCTACTTTGAGTCTTGTGGCTCTTGACTGCACGAAGATTTTGCTGTGAGGCAGAGAGGGTTGGGAAAGTAGGCCACTCCCTCAAAGAAGTCTTTCGCTAGTCTAGAAGTATCATTAAAAGTGAAATCACATTCTTAACTTATGCTGGCAAGTGATTAGGGTAGACCCAGCATGAGGCTGCCAATAGCAATATGTCACAGTAAGTATGAATAACTTGGGTAGGTTTCATTTCTTTAACAACATATTGCAACCCGTGGGTCATGCGTCTGCCAGACTCCAGCATTTGAATCTGCATCACTGACATCTGAGTAGCCACTGGCTGACATCTGATACTGCTCCACCGAGCTTACTAACTCCCTCTACTTGTCCTGCTGAACTTTTTGTGGCCACGCCATCCATTACAGCTACCCAAAGGGACAGGAAATCAATGCTGGTATCAAGTAAATGCAAATTCTGAGTCAGCCGCATGGAGCAAAGCAATCACAGCTTCCAAATATGGCATCAGACACAACGTGGAAGCGGAGAATTGTGGTTAACGCAGCTCTGAAAATTTCTGGGCATTTTACCCAACACAGCAGGAGCGTCTTCAGATGAATGAACTGGGCTCCTGACACTGTGTGTATAAATTTTCAAGTGGGTTTTACTGTCTCCTCTCTCCAGAGGAAACAAGGACCACGATAGACACACACACATATCCACACACACAAAAAATCAGTAACAGAAACACACACAGACAGAAGTCCCCAAGATCAGCTTGTTGATGTAAACCATAATAGAAAACACACTTTGGTTTGTGGAAGATTGTCTGGAGACTTGCAAGAAAAAAGAAAAAAAAAAAGTACACACACTTTCTCTCTACTATTTTTAAGCTTCAGTTTCAGATGGATACTCAAGGTCACCAAAGCTGAGCTTTGACAGATGCGATGTTTAACTGATTGGGAAGAAAATAGCAGGGTGGGATGTGGCAGCAATAAAATATCGGCATTCCATTGTCACGCCTTCTGAATTGCTCAGCGTCTGTGGTGGGACACTGCGCTGTGTGGACCAGCCATCTGGTGGGAGAGTCCTTAGATTTAGGAGGATCTGTCAGATTTCTGGTTTCTCCATGCATCCTCCTAGGATGAGGAAAGAAAATGTTAATGACCCATGGATGCTTTGTGCAAAAATGTAGCATTCTATTGGTAATGTGCATGGAAAAGTCTAGCCGCGGAGGGCAGAGATAAGACTTGAAAATTATACTTGGCAGCTCTGTTATACTGCCAGCCCCTTCCTCTTCTCCCTCGGGGTCCGTATTTTCTTATTGCTGGGGCTACCAACAAAGGGTTATTGTCAAGATAAAAGACATACAGCCAAAGAATCCAGTGATGGTCCCCATAATTACCAATTTAGGTATTCCAGTCTGCCCGCCTTTCTCGCCTGGTTCAAAACAAATCCAGAAGGTTGAAAACATGTTCTTGGAGTTGTAACAACCTAATTTTGGGAACAGCGCTAGCAAATCTCTTTTTAGACTATTTCATTAATCATCTGGATAATCTCTCTTTGCCATTCTGCATCTTTAGCTCAAATGCCTGTGGAAAACTTGGGAGAAAAAGATATCTGCTAAAGTGCCGCGGAGGGCAGAGATAAGACTTGAAAATTATACTTGGCAGCTCTGTTATACTGCCAGCCCCTTCCTCTTCTCCCTCGGGGTCCGTATTTTCTTATTGCTGGGGCTACCAACAAAGGGTTATTGTCAAGATAAAAGACATACAGCCAAAGAATCCAGTGATGGTCCCCATAATTACCAATTTAGGTATTCCAGTCTGCCCGCCTTTCTCGCCTGGTTCAAAACAAATCCAGAAGGTTGAAAACATGTTCTTGGAGTTGTAACAACCTAATTTTGGGAACAGCGCTAGCAAATCTCTTTTTAGACTATTTCATTAATCATCTGGATAATCTCTCTTTGCCATTCTGCATCTTTAGCTCAAATGCCTGTGGAAAACTTGGGAGAAAAAGATATTTCTGCTAAAAGTGTCACTGATCTCACAAAATGCTTACAGCCACCACCGCCACCACAAGGGAAATCAGTGGTGAAATACGGACTCAAAACTGATTCTTCCGAAGTCCAGGCTAGCATACAATCATGAAGAATCCTTCCTCGTGACCAATCTGATATTCTTTACAACTACCATAAAAGTTTAAAAAAAAGAAATGCAGGAAAATTCCAACCCTCTTTAAAACTACAAAAGGCAAATTTTTTGGTTTCCAGACCTAGATCAAAAAGATTACTCTGTGATTTAAACATATTGCATTTTTGCAGCCAGCACTGAAAGCATTAAAATGAGAATATTTCTGTCCTGAATGTCTGTGAATTTACCATCTGCAGAAAGGAAAAGACTCAGTTGCCTTGCACAGTTCACATACCAATGGCCTGGTTCTGCCTTGAGCTAAATTCCATTGGATTTCCACCACTGTCCAGTGAGGCCAATACTGTTCCCTAAATATCTATCCAACGTGGAGAAAAGTCAGTCAAAAATGTAGTCAGTACAAAAACAAGTCTCCCCCCACCCTACAATGCTAAACATTTAACTATTACCATGTACGGAAGACTTGCTAAATCCAGAAACTGTGGCCTTGGTATAGTTTCCCTTCACTATAAGAAGTTATCTTCCTCCCTCCCTCGAGTGTCATAAAATATATAGAAGATCTTCAGTCTGTAGTCTGAAAATCATAATTGTTAACATTTTTAATCTTCTTCCAGCAGGTGGAGATAGATGTGTGCTAGATTTCCTTTGGGAAAACAAGCAAGATACATAGCTTAGAAAGCAATTCTACATGCATCTAAACAACAGCTTGCAATATTTGCTCTATGATCTACTGTTCCCCTTTATTTACGACTCACTTTTGTTTCCTTCTCAACACAGTTGAGGGAATGAAGAGGAAAAAGATTTCTGCATTTGGAATGTGAAAATGCCTTGTCTCCCCTGAATCCTTGGGAAGTCCTGTGTGGATACAATTAAAAACTCATCACAAAGTTGAAAAAGTTCCTATTACTCTTTATTTATTGACTCTAATTTTCAGCTTTTTCCAGAGTCTCAATTTGGAGATGGAAAGTCAGCGCTGTGCTGAAAAATGCTTTTTTCCAGAAGTCTTCTGCCTTACAAACAAGGGCCAAATGTTTGAGGTAATAGGAGTTTGATCACATCTGGAAAGCCCATGTGAAGCTTTCTTTGCAGGCTTCTTCCCTTCGCCTCACCCTTTGCTCTAAACACTCATGAGAAGGAAGACTTTCAGGAGATATTCTCCATGTGGGTTCCCTCAGACAGCCCTTTCTCAAGCCATCTCCACGAAATTATTGGTGTCTGGGCACATACAAGAGAGGGGTCACAAACCTTGTGGGGAGCTCTCAAGGGGAGATTTCTCTAAACAGACTTCACTGGTATGGAAGGGCCTCTCCACTAATGACTCAGACGCTCAACTCCAAACATTCCTATCCCACGTTGATCAGATAATGATCTTTAAAAAATTATAACTGCCATCGCAACCGAGAGCAGAGGAAGCTGAAGACTCAAATTCCTGGAGGATTTGTGTTCCAACCTGAAGGAATCCCTGGCTTGTCAAAGGGATTAGGATGAGTCTAACAAGGCTCATCCACATCTTCTCATGGAAGTTATTTGAGTACATTTGGGGCAACGAGGATTTTTTTCATCGGGTTTCATTTGCAGCCCCCTTTTGATAAGGGCTTTCCCTGGAAATCCTCAGTTGTCAGGGTTAATGGCTTAAGCAGTGTTGATAGATTCTGTTTATGTTGGGTGAGGGGGTTCAGGTGGCCCAGTCTAATGTAAGCTTTCCGTCAACTGTAAGCAGCAGCTTTTTATGTCAAAGCTGTGTTTCTGCCTTTTGACAAAGCATTAACAGATCTATGAAAGGAAGAACCCAGGGTGACGACAGTGGGAAGAGCAAAGAGGTTTAATAGGTCATTTCCACCACAAATTCTGATAATTTGACAAAGTAGCATGTCTTTTCTGCCAAGGCCCTGGAGGGAGTTCACATCCGCCATATTCTGGCTCCTGTTCTCAACTCTGCTCCAGGAACTGTAGGGAAATTTGTGGCAGTGTCTCTGTCAGCTGGGAGGAAAAGTCTTTCTGCTGTCTCTGCCTAGACGTCCCCAACCTTATGGGGAGCTAGGGGAGGTTCTGCCTTTGACCACAGCCTTTTCCTGAGACGCTCGTTTAAAAATGGCTTGGCTGAAATGGGTCCTGCCTGGGAGAATATTTCCCATATGGATTCAGAGGAAGCTTCCCGTGTGTTGCCTGTAAGCAGAGCTATTCCTAGTCTGTCAGCTCTGTGATGACAATCGGACTAAATTAAGCCTTACTCTATGCCTGTGGTCTGGCATTAGGACATGACACCTTGGCTGGTATCTTCAATATCTGGTCCCACCCAGAAATGAGACAGATCCAAAACTCTTTGGCTTACAAGATCAGGCAGTTATGAGGAGGATTGGCCACTGGCCCAACATAAGAGCAGAGTGAATGTGGAGCTGTATATCATGTGATGCAGGAACACCATCTTTCCTCTCACATTCCCAACCCCGGTGGCTGGATATGCAGAAAGGGAGAATGCTACAAGGTGCATTCTTTGCTCCAGGAGCCCAGATGAAATTGGTCCATGGGCTAAAATGTAGACTCATGCATAAGGATGAACGTTCAGTCACGAAGGGCAGTGTGAGCCTAGGAGTTCTCCTAGGAACAGCAGAGAAAGGCCAATGTGGGAGATGAAATCAATTTTATCCAGAACAAATTAAAGGGGGTAGGAGGAGGAAGGGGTTCTGTGGGAATTGTATGGTTAACTTACTGCAACTTGTGTCCTATAAAGAGACCAACCATACACTAAAAAGCTTGTGATGAAAAGCCAGGTTTTCAGCAACATCATTTATCCTTTTACCTCAGCCACCAGTAAAGGTAAGCACGGTCCTGTTTTAGAGGAGAACTGTGTGATGATGCTTGTGTAATCCAAGGACCCCACTACCTTTTAGCCTGGGAGCATCTCAGAAACTTTAACATATGGGGAGCCCACTCAAAGGATGAAGACGTTAAAATCCTGTGTAAATGTGATGATATGTAAATAACTTTGGTCAGGTTTTGCCAAATCCATGTTTACCAAGGGCACTTGTATGTGGCAAAGTAAAAAAGGTACTTAGCTCTGCTCCAGATCCCCCTTTCTGCTGTAGCAAAGACCTCAGAAGGGAAGTGCAGAGCTGTGCAGTGTGTGACAGTCTTCTTTTACTGGACGCAGGTACTGGGATTAGAGAAAAATCATAGACGGAGGGATTTTACTGAGATCACACATCACAGTCTCACTCACTGCTTCTGACTCTGTGGACTGTACTGCTTCCCAGCAAGGTCTTGCCTACCTTCGCTCTACCAAAAAAGCCCCAAGCCGAGATCACCTCTTGCATCTCTTTCTTTTTGCAGGGATCTTTTCCATCACCTGCAGGCCTTCAGGATAAGATGGAACTTATCTTTATAACCATTTATTAATGTCGTCGACTGATGAACTGGCAGGAGAACAATTTGGCGGAGCAGTGAGTCTGCTGAGAAACGACCAGTGGGAGGGCTGGGTGAGACAGCAACGGACTGTAATCAGGCTTGCACCATCTGATTTTGCTTCTCTTATGCTGACAGATTCTTGGCTCAGACCCAGTAACTTGCAGAGGGTAAAGGATGGCAGCTAATATGGGAATTAGCAGAGCTATCCCGAGATGGCATTGCAGGATGTCAGAGAACCATCAGCTCAGAGGGGTGCAAGGTGGTAAAAATGTGGCTTACAGGGTTAAGCCATGTTAGAATGAACTTGCTCCACCAGTCCAAAACAGCTGAAAAGTTGGTTATCTCCATTTATTAGTTTAATCCTTTAATCCACCTTGCTGTCCAATTAGATTAATGAAACTAGAATCCTATTTCCAGCTTGACCTGTGTTATCACACTTATAAAATGGGAATAAAGGTATTTATGTGTCTGAAAGGGGCATGGAGGTTCCTGGGTTAGGACTGCCACACAGTTTATTTACTGAAGGCTGAACAGCTCATTAGTGACCTGAAGAGCACAGGAGGGCTTGGGGGACTAATCCACTGTCGGAAGACAAGGCGATGTTCGCACTATGATGTTGCCTAACAAAAATTTTAATGGTTCAAACGAGAATTTATTGCTTTGCTCAAGTGCTCCTGAACTCACAGATTTTTTTTTTTTTTTTAAATACATAATGGCTGTGGCTAAACTGCTTTATATATTAAGAAATGGATCTGCTTGCAAGCAGGATCTGTGATAACTATTTAATGGAAACCAGTGAAATGTTTTGCTGGCATGTCTGTAGGACTTTCCTTAAATTGCTAGAGGTGTTCAGATGAGTTTTCCTGACAAGCGCTGACACTCTTTTTCTCTCTTCTTGGGCCAGATTCTGATCCCATGACACACTCTCCAGAGCATTTTGACTTCAATAGTCCTCCTGACCCATGAGACTGCTTATGGAGAAAGGCCAGTGCTGAGCCACTTTTGACACCAGAGACTTTTGGAAGTCAATGGGATTGAAAAAGTAACTATTCACCAAAGACTTTTCTGAAAGGACTCCCATGCTCCACTTCATACAGTGCCTGAGGTGCATATGTCTATCTCAGCATCAAATTAAAATTTGCTCTGTGTGCTGAAGCATGCTAGGTAGGGAGGCACTCATCAGGATTTGGGAGACCTTTGTTTAATTCTCTGCTCTAAGACTGGTTCCTTGCATGACCCTGAGGCAGTCCCTCAACCCTGCAGTGTTTCATTTGTAAAATGGGCAGGGTATCACCGTGTTCCTACACAGGAATGCAGCAAGGAGAAAGTGTTAGAGACTAAGATGTCTTTAATGTACTGGTAAAGATAAGATACCGTGGAAGCCATAAGAGCTTATAATCAATTGAAACAAAGCTCTGGGAATTATCTGTATGTCTTTATTTCTCTCTGAGCATTATCTGCATTAATAGGTGAGGGCACATGAAAGGTGTACTATTTTTTAACAGTCTCTCAACTCCTGCCACTTGTTCTTTGCCCCCAAAGTCTTATTGCTACATCTGAGATACTACATGGTATATCTACCCCAAACCACATTTTTTTAGTCACTCCGTACCCTGTGATCTCTGAACTAACATCTGTCAGAGACTGCTGCTTCGGTCAAAGCCACAGGAACGTGAGGTAACACACAGCTTTCTCATTCTGAAAACCTGGTGTGGGAATGACATGAGCTCACCCACCACTTTTGTACTGGATAAACTGCCTGCAAATGGAATAAAAAAAAAAAGGTGCTTATGATTGCAAAGGATCCTGGGAAAAACTTTAAAAAAAGCCATAGTGGTGAACTGTTTCTAGCCAAGTTTCTGGCAATCACATTGTTCAAAGATAAACCTTGCCCCTGCAGACTTTAGTATTCCCAAACAAGTATTTTCTGGCACAGGACCTTTCTCAGAGACGCTGGTGTGATGACCCATAGCCTGTAAAATCGTAGAATAATTTAGACTGGACAGCACCTTTGGAGGTCTCTGGTCCAACTTATGCCACAAGACTTCTATGGGTTCCACCAGGATCTGTCTGGAGGAAAAGGAAAGACAGTATGATGGAGATAGCTTTGGGAGCTGTAATAGCAGCCTCTTTGATGATTAGGATGGTTTTATTGCTTTTCCTGTTAGGGAAATTAATAAAGGTGTCTTCATGAGGCAGCAACATCCAGTGGGTTGGGAACAAGGAATTAACAGCCAGACTTTGGCTCTGTTTTGAATATACATTCTCTTGCTGTATAACACTGAATAGAACAATTGTTCTTTTTGAATTGCCTAATGAAAACACTATCATCATCTTCAGCAGCAGTAACAGAGAGCTTTGTCTAGTGGATAAAACACTTCCCAGGAGTCAGGAATCCTAATTCCAGCCCTGACACTGGCTTGCTCTGTCACCTCAGACAATTCACTTCAGTTCTTGTCCTCTTTTTCCCCTCATCTGCAAAATGTCCTTTGAGATGTACTGATGAAAATCTCTATGAATGACCTTCGAAAATACAACTTATTATATTAATTGGGAGTATATTTAGTCCTGCTTGAATGACTGAATGCTTGATATAAAAAGCCTGGAAAACATAACTTTTTATTGAAAAAAAGTCAGGTGAAAGCTGCCAGAGAAGCAGCATTTTTAGCTTTCAGTAGGTATTTACCTGAATACTACTTGACTTGAAAAGTTCTAGGTTTAATGAAGCCCAAGCTCAGGGCTTGGTCAAGTGAGCAAGTTGTCTGTGCTATTTGCAAAACAGAGATACTTCTTGAGAGCTGGACTATAGCAAGGATGGTCACTTACAAGCACAGGGCTCTGAGCACAGCCTGACTATATTCTCTGTCTGCCGGGCTCACACTGATATTAGGGACAAGCAGCATGTGACAGCCCAGAAGGAGTTATGAGCAGAGAAACTGGGTGATAAGTTTCCATTTTTATTAAATATTCAGTTTGGGTCAACAAGTAAATGCCACAAGCTCCCAGATCCTACATCTTCAAATATGCTGAGGTTAGGCTCTGCTCTTTGGAGGAATCTGGACATGATATTAACTGGCTTTAGTTCTATTTTGAAGCTGATTCTACACGTGGAAACAGCACAATCTGTCATTATGCCTGAGTGGGCACAGAAATCCTGGGCAAAGAAATGGGAAAGCACCTCTGTCTCATGTAAATGAAACCTTAGCACTCTCTCTCTCAATCCAGAGAGATGATATCACTGCAGAGCAACTGCACAACCAGGTCTAGAACATGCCCCTTTTCTAGAACATAAACCAGCCATTTCCAGATGGTGGAAGAACAAAGGAGAAAGATCATAATTGGATCTCACTGTTTGTGGTTATATTTTTTCCCCTCCCTTGTCTCTCTAATGAGAGTCAGCGATTTGAAGAGTTTGTGGACATAGTGTTCACTGGAGGAACCTTCATTTCATGGTTCGCCATTTGTGCTCATTGCCACCTGAAACAAAACTGAGCTTGTAGATTAAATGGTAACCCCTGGGATTTGTTTCGGCAATTACCAGTGCTCCTCCTAGACAGATTCTAATTCAATAGCAAGTTCCTGGACCCACATGCAGAAAACACTGGGAAAAATCCCACTGCCTGGATGACATCAGAGTTAACACTGTCCAGTCCATTACAGCCCCTGCAGTCCTTAACAACTGTAGGCAAAACCCTGGCCTGTTGAAATCTGGGAAATTTGCCACCAGCTTCATATAGTTAGAGGAAGGCTAGGGTTTCACCTTGGAAGACTGAAGGAACTGTCTTTTCTTGACAGCACAACATTTCTAGCTTCACAGCTTGCCTTGCAATGGCTTAAGTTTTACAGAGTGCATTTTCCCTCAGTGTGGTCAAAGTTATTCATGCATTTCATAAAAACATATGCTCAGCTTTAGAGCATAACCTTTTGCAAGCCCCTAGCAGATACCCTTGTGCCCAGACTGAATTCCCTGGGTGGGAGGAAAGAGGACTACAAAATGCAGCATTTGCAAAAAGCTTTTTGAAAGCAGTTTCCAGGGGTTAAAAAGAAACCAGTCACCTCTTAACTACTTTCACCAACAGATATTCAATTTGAGAGGTATTCACAGATCAGGGAATGAATACATGGTTAAGCAGATTCATGATGTGCTCACTAGGCAAGAACAAAGTTGGCTTTTGCTGTATCTTCTCATTGGCAAATAGAGCTAGAGAGAATGCACACTGACTGGCAATGATTTCTACTACCATATCCGTTTCCATGGTGCAAAGCAAAATTCATCTGCCAACTCACTGACAAACTTTCTCCACTTCTAATTCAATTGAACCTGCTCTCATTCCAGACAGTGCAGCTGGAGAGTTAACCTGATAGAACAGAGCAGGAACCAGCCATATCTGGTTCTGGATCACCTTTTCTTGCCCTCTTTCAGCTCACCAGTAGGAATTTAAGCATGGAACAAACCCTAAATTGCTCTAAGTGATGTTACAAGCCAAACAATCCTTGGCTCGGCCCCGGGAAACAGGCGGTTTTCATCCAGCTTTCACTGAACATCAAAGGATATAGTAAAACTGGAATAGGTATGGAAGAGAATGGCTGGAGAACTTCTGTGTGAGAATGGACTAAGATGCTTGAAGGTAGAAAAGAAGACAGATATGCTCAAGGTCTATAAAACTACAGGGAGCATTGAGTGAGCGATGAGGGATGGACAGTACCTTGCAAGTTCTGAGAGCTGCAGGACATCAGCTGGAATCAGCTGGAGGTGGGTACAGAGCAGAAGAGGGGAGATAGGTCTTTACACAATTGCACAGGCAGTTAAACTATGGAGCTCTCTGCCACATGTCAGCCATTTATATGGGCTCAAAAGTTAGTTAGACAAAAGCATGGAAGAAAAATCAATTGCAGAGGTATTAAAATACAACAGATACCACTTCTGGCTCAAAGTCTCTGAACCACAATTTTCCAGAGGCTGAGAGAGAACACCTTGGGGAAGTATTGATATCATCTGCCTTGTCTTTATACTTTTCCCTGGACATCTGCTATAAACTACCAGTGCAGACAGGATCCTTAAGAAACTGGGTATAAGAACATAAGAGCTGTCACCCTGGATCAAGCCAAAGATCCATCTGTGCTCAGAACCAGACACTTGCTCATGCTAAAGGAGGGAGCATAAGAAAGAAATACAGTACTGCTTCTCTCAGCAACTGCCCTCTGCCACTCAGGTTCTCACACTCTCTTAGTGAGCATTCTGAGCCAGAGACTGGATAGACAGATGTTTATTTACCTTGATAGATTTAAAAGGTGATTGAAGAACTCTAATGGAAGGGAAATCCACCTATGATGTCAGTCTTTACATGACTTCAGCTGCCTGAGCATCTCTGCCTTCCTGTCTATCTTCTTTCTGAAGCATTGTCTGATTCAATGAAGCACAATGGAGATGGAGAGCTTAGTGATGCTACAATTCTCCACATCTTGTGGAAATAGTCAGGTAGAGGGGAATGAAATCTTATTGGGTCTCCCAGGGATAGAAAGCATGCTCAGCCTAAGCCCTATTAGACATCAGAGAACTCTCACAGGGTGGTGTGTCTTGGAAAGATGGCAGTATGTGTTCTGCCCTCACAGGGTAATTCGTTTTGTTGTCAAGTTGGCTGCTGAGACCTGGTCCATTTGCCCAATTCAATCCACACTGGGCTTTCCACATCTTTGCTCCAAAGCCCTGTTTATGAAAACAAAAACAGGGACTTGGCGGCTGCCATGCAAATGTCACATTTTATGAGCAAGACAATTGCTGAAAGAAGGGCTTTTTTCTTCTTTTTTTTGGCAGGCTTTCAATCCATGGCCTGGGTCTCCATGCCCACCGGCTCCCCCATCACACAGTACAGAAATGGACACTGCAAACTTCTGTCTGAGGCCAGCCTTGGCAATGGAGCCAACAAGAAGAGAAACAGCCTGTGCTCTAATAAGTAAAATATTTATGTCTTGCTTTGGCTAACATACCCTCTCTCAATGAAATATTTTTCTCAGGAGGAAATCTATGAAAGGGAGGGGGTTCCTTTATTATGTCCCCAAATCATTCTTTTCTGCTCCCCTTCAAAAGCCTCAAAATCAAAGGACACTGTACTCTGAAGCTTTTTGTTGCCATTCTTGACTGTGTTATCATTAGTTATTACAATCGTTATATTGATTACCATTATGAGTTCTCAAGAGGCCCTAGCTAATCAGCACCCCATTCCAGGAAACGCTCTGACAAATCTCACACAGCATATGCATACACAAAGCTTGTAGTCTAAAAAGACCAGCTACATAGACTGTTAACCCGTTCGCATGCCAGGGAACTGCAGCGCAGAAAACTCAAGCAGTTTAGCTACAGCCACTGCGGGAGCCTGGGTCAGAGAGGGAACAAAGCTCTTGACTGACGCTAAAGAGAACAGCCTGGTCATTTCTCACTGCGTTTCAGGTGACCATTCTGCCTCATGAAGAGATCCTTGAGACACTCTTCACCCACGGCAGAGTCATCGATGGTGTTCTGCACTTTAGCTCATTGCTAACCTCACAGCCAACCAGTGCTCCAGGTTTACAGCTCAAATAGCCATCCATGTGACTTAGGGCAGGCCCTAGTTCAGGTGGAGGGTTACTGGCCTGACATGTACAGGGCAGATTCACCCTGCTGGGAACTGCTACTCCTGTGCATCAGGACAGACAGTACGTGCTGCCTTTCAATAGAAGACTATGCTGCTGCTCCTGGGACCACTGACAAAATTTTAACCTCTTTCTGGAAACATCATCTCCACCACTCTGCAGTGCAGGTGACAAGATCACTCATGGCAACTGCTCTCTCTTGTTAGTGTTATATTACACATGCTTTTGGCCTATCCCGGGCAATGACTTGTATCACCTTCCTTATTTAAGGGAGGAGACAGAACTCCTGTACCCACCCACGTGAAGAGGAGGACTCTGAGCTCTGATGGAGCAAGGTTTCGCCTCAGAAAGCTACAGGCATGCAGTGAAATTTTGATTCTTACAAAGATGTGCCCATCTACATAGAAACAAAGCTGTCTTGTCACTAACCACAAGACACATCCTTGCCAATCTGAAGTTCCTCCCCCCAGTTTTGCTGTGACTAACTGGCAGGGGAGTAACATGAAGGGAGGCAGTAGACACCTTTGCTGTTGTGGAGATACCTCCTCCTCAGAATGCTTTTTGCTCACTGCTTACCTGGATTTCAGATCAACCTCACATGGACTTACAGATCATTCTTCCCCATCTATCTCTGGGTCCCCATTTCCATAACATCACAGAGCTTTGTTTATATGTTTATAATACCTATGTGTGAATGCATGAAGCTGTGTTCTTGGGGTAAAACAGATGAAACATAATTTTCTTTACTTGCCTCAGGACTTCTTTGCAAAGCTATTGCACCTTGGCCTTGAGAGTTTCCAAAAGGCAGCTGCAGGACAATCCAGGAGGCACAGCTGTGATTGAGCTGGCCCTTATTAGATCCCCAAAAGTATGTACATGACAGAGATACTCAGAATGTCACAATCTTGAAAAAGGTTTCAGTGGCAACTCACCTTATTATACCCCAGAGAATCCAGCTTAATCATAAATCCCTAGTAACCGGCCTACATTATGGTTTTGTGATGGAAATCCAGCTACCAGCTCTCAGATGGCAAAACCCTGCAGATGTCACTTACTTCAGCTCTAATGACCTCAAAGCAAAGGGCTCCATGTTTGACTACTACTCTGCAGACTCAGTCAGCCTCTCCTTCTCCATCACCAGCCTCCCAGAAACCATGGAATGGTGGAGAGGAGGAGGGAAGGAGAACAAACAAAACTAACCCCAGACTCTGTTACCTCTAAAGGAACCACAAGAGGAAAAGTCCCATGGATACCAATGGCAAAAACACACACAAACTGCAAGGAAAAGAGAAAAGAAAACCCTATTTGGGATTTTAAAAGAGTTGAGCGTGCACACACAATACCCTTTGGCAAAGGAGCCCAGGCCGGAAAGTATTGCAACTCCAACATGCTGTGCTCAGAGAAGGTGTTAATGGTCCAGCCATCCTGTATTATTACACACAAACAGGAGAGGCCCTGCAGAACTGTAGGGGTCTTTAAGATCCCCACCCAGATGGAAAGAGCAGAGTGAGTTATGTAGGATTAACGCAAGGGGAGAGGAAGGAAAGGGCTGAAGGAAAGGTAGTGTCCCAAGCACTAGAGCTCTGAGCTAACAAGGTAGGTCTGTTGCGTCTCACACATTGAAATGGGGATGCTCTGGCTGCCCCCACACACACACACCTCTGCCTCTGCTTCATGGGCTCACGGCAGGACGCCAGGGCTCCCCTCCTCTCTGGGACTCTGTGGGCCAGACCTGTGATTTATTGACCAGCTGCAATTAGAGTCACCAGTCCCAAACTCCTTTAAATTCCCAGTAGGAGTCAGAGGTTTCAGGCACTTTGCTTGGAAGGAACCACCCAAGATGTGTTTGCAGCCGATGCCTGTAGCTGTGGTCTCTTCCTAACATGATCAGAGATACTGGCTCTTACGCTTGGGGAAAGAAATACTGGAAAGGTCGTGACACTGGCCTATGTGTGTTTGCTTAATGAGAGCTAGTGAAATCTTCATCCAAGTGTCAACCTTTCTGGCCCTACAACCACACACCAAAATCTTCATGTGGTTATAAGCTCCCAGGGACAAAGCTCTGGGTGACAGCCAGGACTGTGCGTGCTTGTGGTCTGGGAATTTACATGCAACATGGAATGGGTGATACCTTCCCCAAAGCCTGCCACCACAAACAAAATGGGATACCCAAGAGCTGCTTCGCTTGGCCAGTGAAATCGTAACTAAATCTCATGTCCAGAAAAAAGAATTGGTCAAATCCAAGTACAGGCTAAAGCTTTGCAAGTATTCATACTGACGGGACAGACATTATTAGACTGCACAGGACCACAGGGTGTGGCTGATTCTTCATTGTGCAGAGGTTTTAATAAATACTGATATTTTCTAAATCAGCCATAAATTAAATGGGCTTAGGTGAAGGAGACACTCAGTGAAGTTCTGCTAGCTAATGTCTAAAAAAGAGCCATTTGTGATAGTATTGAACGCTCATGTATCTCTACTGCAACACATAAAGTTTATGCATAACCTGCATAACCAGCTGCTATGAGAGGTTATTCATCTCCAGAATAAAATACTGCTGAAAATTCAAACAATAAGCTGAATTTCTGGAGAGGCCAGTATTGGCTTTCACATTTGCAGGCATGATTCACCACCATCATCTCTATAAGAATTCTTCTCAGAAATGTTTGGAGACCATTTTTAACTGGTCTGTCGAGGGGCAATTCCAGAGTTATAATCAACTGCACACTACTAGGCAAAGTGCTGGACTGTTGAACTCATGTACAATTTTCCTGTGGATTAGATCAAATTCCTGATGTAGGAAAAACTATTAGGGCCTCCGTTCTGTTTTCACTTCTGAGAGCTTAACACACATGTTACTGACTTCAACCAAGTGATTTCCAACATATACCTGTGAGAATGCAGGATCAAACCACAGTGTGTTATGTTTCAAAATATTTTTTCACAATAAGTTGGTTTAGTGAACTCACTTTTCACCCCTAGAGAGTTGACTGTAATGAGATCACACAGAGAAAGGATGTGGAGTTTCACCCTAATCTCCAGGAGACAACAGGCCGTATCCAAAAATCCTCTCTCAAATCAGTAGTACTTTCAGTCGCGAAGCAATACCATCTGTGGAGATAATTTGAAGGAAGCAGCGAGGTCAGAATTTCAGCTGTCACATGAAGATTTGGAGTGTACGTATCAGGGATGCTGTAAGGATATGTTTGCTCCCAGTTTAGGAAATTCTTCAGTCTATGCTTTTCCTAAAGCCTCACCACCTGGAGTCTCATGAATATCTGAGACATTTTTTCTACTGTTCTTTTTTTTCCTCTACTTTCATTTAGAAAATAAAAAGTTTTTTGGAATCGTATTTTCTAATAGGAACAACTTTAAAATGCATCACAAAGGTGGGACCACATTTAGTATCTTACTGTGGATAAATCTGCTGTAACTTTTCCTTTAGCAAAAGAAAGCAGCATGACAGGTGGATATCGGGCACTAGCTAGATCAGATCTGAACTGTATTGCTACAAGGAAATGAGAATCATAAAAGCGACTCTCATAAAATCGTGCAGTAAATTAGTGCGATCAGATCGCACTAATCCTAGTCCAACACTCCAGCTAACAAATGTGTGAGGGGAAACGTTTGTCCCTGCCATATCTGCATCACTCCAAGATTTAACTGGTGTATTTAATCCTTCATTTTCAACACTAACATTTTACATTCAAGAAAAAAAATTAAAAGTGGTGTTCGTCAGTTCTAATTAAATTACATACTTTATTTTTTAAATTAAATAGCCTAAAAGGAAATAAAGTGGAAGAAATATTCTAACAAATGATTTAGAAGTATTTCATATGTATCTAAGAAGGGAGCCAAATACAAATTGACAGCTTAGTGCAAGAGAACTTCAATCTGAGTTTTATTGCAATAACAAAAGTGCGGATTTAAAAGCCTTCACACAGAGCATCTATTCAGAAACAAGCCCGAAGACAGTCAGGGAATTAAAAAGAGGATAGTGTTTTGAATTAATCTAGAACATTTTTGTGGATTAGTTTACAAGCACAGAATGCCTCAAGGGGCTAGGGAGGGCGCAGAGCACTGAAGTCAGAAGGATCTGTCTTTTTCCTGTTGCTGGTGATTAGTTCATATCTCTTTGACACCATGTTTACAAGCCCCTAATTGCCTCATTAATACCTCATTATTACTTAGAAAGTGAAGAAGCTTTTAGCTTTGAAGCTGCTTTGCTGCACTTGAAGGCAAATATAGGGTGAATTTTGAATGTGTTGGTACTAATTAAAGTTGAAGTCTGTTTCCTGTTGCTTGTGGGTGGGTGTTAATAGCTTCAAAGAAAAAAATTAGGCTTCGATTTATATTACACGCCTCCTAACTTAAATACACAGGAATAAGTGCAAGTAAGAAGCCCATTCCTGCAAACTGGATTTACAAAGGGACACAGACCCACACGTCTATTTTCTTTCATGCTTTTTACATGTGGACCAGACTCTATGAAGGCTCATTCACTCTATATCAGAATGCCTGGAGCAGACTGAAGCTGGCCAGTTCAATCCATGCAGATACAGCACGTACCTTCCCGTGCTGTCATGCATGTACAGGGCACCATATTCTCTTTTTGCACGAGAACCAGGAAGAGAAACTGATTAACCACTGCGTAAAACTGACCTGGGTCCATTTGCCTCCTGCTCTGGATGGACATTGTTTCCAGGTTACCCTGGAAAAGCTTGTTTCAAAGCAAAGCTAAAATCAGGCACAGAAAGCTCACCTCATGATCTTTCACTTCCAACCATATGTACATATTTTATATATATGTGTGTGGGTATATTCACATAAAAAATAAGTATGCATGTATAAATAACCCAGAGCATATTGCTGCATCCAGTAAGCACATTCTTCCTGAAATGTGTCTGAAGCTGTGAGATCTTTGAACAGGGATCCCGTTTTCAAACAACTGTGCACAACTATTTCAGTATACAAATTGCAAGTAAGCCAGTGACTACAATTATGGTTACTGGATTATTGTATAAATGAATAAATGAGATGTTTAGAACCTCACTTGGGCTGTAGAGATGCACTGGCTGATAATGTTTTCAAGGAATTTTCTTCCAATCCCAGACAGAAGAGAGACAAAGCAGACATTAACCACAACAAAATAATTTCCATGGGAAATTTTTAAAAGAAATGTGCTTTCTTTCCACTAGCTTGTTTTCAGGGGTCTGGGGGATGTTGTGAATGGAGAAGGGGGTGAAGGGGAAGGAAAAGATACCCATTTTTGGTAAAAGCCTTCAGTTTCTTAATAAGAATTTTGGATGAGAAAAATAGCGAAAAATAGTCTTTGCTGAAAGCAAATGGAAAACCCTACATAGACCGGAAGATTTGGATACAAAAATAAAATGTTTTCCATACAAATTAAATTCCCAAAGACACATTTTTCACCAGCATTGTTTTTCAGTGGTGGGGGCTGGGGGTGGGTGCAGAAGAAAATCAAGTCTAGAAGGTTGAACATTCCCCAATGAAGTAGTCAGGATTTGGCTAACAGTCCCCAAGACTCAGGATTTAGCTCAGACTGCTCAGAGTCGCCGCTGATTAACGGGCCTTCTTGTCACGGGCCCAGGACAGCAGGGTCTTGGCTTACCGTTAGCACTCTTAAGGCAGAGCTCAGAACAACTCAGCCTCTCATGTTCCTCTCACACTTTGCATCTCCTCTAAGAGGAGGTAAGTTGATAAAATTCTGACTTAATTTTATTTCAGCATTAAAAACAATCTAAAAATGTTGATGACATTAAATTACTTACCTAACTTGACAGCATGCCTTTACATACATGACTGTAAAGAATACAAATATGAAGCAGAAAATTTACCTAAAATTATTGGTCAGAAACCCAGTCTACAAAATGGGTAAGGAAGGAACACCCTCCTCCTGAGTTGTATTTACAGTATCTTTGATTTATATCAAACATTTAAAAAGTATTAAAACAAAAATAATTAAGGCAAGCCAAATCCTTTTCTTGCCAGCACGCAAAGCTTGTCCGACTGGACATATTGAGGCTATCAATTGGTGGTGTGTATTTATAACCTAGTGCTCAGACAACTTGGAACAACAAATGCAAACAGCCACAAAGAAGTCACTTTGTTCGCTTGGCACAAACAAATCCCTGAGATGAAAAGCAGCCTGGCGTTTATTTTGGGCCAAGCTTCCTCATCTGACGATCCACGACGTGGCACGGAAAGGGCAGTGTTACCAAAGGACACAAAACACATGGAGATGCATCATTAGAGCAAACACAGACCAGGGTGCCAGATTTTGTTATTGCTTCTTCCTTCTCAGAATGGATGTCACTTTCCCTCCTTTCTTCTCCCCAAAGCACATTGGTTTGGGGCTTTTTTTTTTTTTTTTAAGGACCAGGCTTGTCAGCACAGCCTGTAAAGCTCTTACAGCTATAATTTAAAACTGAATCGTGTTGATTGAAAACATGGCTAGCATCCGACTGCAGACATGTCTGAAGACTTCCACATGCGTAGCCAAATGAGGACTGGTGAGGACATGGTGAGATTTGCCAAAAATGTTAAAGCAAGCTCTGCAGAAGACATGATCCACAACTGTGCACTGGTAGTAAGCAGCCTGGGAAATGCCCATCTAGAGATCTGGTAGGTTCCCTTAACCACTGAGCCATGGAGACCTGAGCTGCCTGAGCAATACAAGGAAGAAAGACACTGTGGAAACCAGTCGAGGTTTCTCAGAACAGGAACTCCAAATCCCAAATTGGAGGAGGAAATCTCAGTAGGCTCCAGGTTGGTTTGATATTGATATCTCATTTATCCTCCTACCAACATGACCAACGCACAAGAGAAGCAACCGAGGAGAATGGGAGGAGTAAAAGAAATTCAGCAGAGTGGTTAGCCAGTGAACATGCAGCTTACCGGAAGGATAACGTGTTGCCTTTTGTGGGGAGTTAGCTAAGAGAAGGGCAGCAAGCTGACAACTATCAAAAGATAATGAACAGAGGTTGCAAGAGACCAGGTGCAGTTTGGTTTTAGGAACGCTGATACATGTTGCTTCAGTTCAAAGGAGTATCTTACCATATTCCATGGCTCCTTCAGGGGAGGATCTGGTAAGGCTTCTAGTCCTTATCTCAGTGGGCAGACACTGACACTGAGCCTCGAGTCACATTGTCCCATGCATGGATAATGGAAAGCTTGGCTGTTTGATGGTATGATGCCTTCATTCTTCTCATACCTTCATCCTCTTAGATATGTCGGGGAGCTAAAAGCATGAGAAAGTCTTAATAAAGCTTTAACCTTCTGATGACACTCAGGCTTTAAAAGGAGGGTCATAGGTGATTTTGGGTACTTTTCTCTTGTTTCACTTAAAAAAAATGGATTTCCCACAGCTCCTTAAACACCGGAATAGATATGCGTATATTTTTCAGTATATGGATTCAAATCCTTGGTTTCTTTGGCAAAAGGCCATATAAATTCTCATGGATTTGTTATTGCCTGCTATAAATTTACTACTCAGAAAGAATAATATTTCATTTGCTTTATCGTCAGTGCCTCTAAAGAGGGTGAAAATGGATTTAAGTCTTTCATTGGGCATCTTGATGAGGGCAGAGAAGGAACACAAAAAGAAGCCAAAAAGGACACTTAAAGAATTGATATAAGGCTCCATCATCTATAATTCAGTTGATAAACTTAGGTCTCCTTTGCAATGAATTACAATGCCAAGAGATTTGTTCTGTAAATTCTGTCCAGAACTTGGCAACACCACTTCTAAGAAAGAAAGCAAACTCCTAGGTTTAGTTCATGTAACCCTGGGGACTTAAGCAATACTTTCCATCTGAATAAGCAGAGGGTTTGATCTTACTCATGTTGGCTCTTAAGCTCTTCCTATTTTACACAGAGGAATAGGGACCATAGAGACAGTTCGCCAGCACAGGTAGGAACAGGACCTCAAACTCATGTTCAGTTTACATATTCATGGGTACATACACAGCTTCATGGAGTTAAATCCATCAAGCTAAAGCCATTCCCAGGGCAGCTCTACTTATTCCATGATCTTTTACTGTCTCCACAGCGACCTCATTTAGAGAGGACACTGCAGGGATCTTACCTCCTCGTGTCAGTCGCAAAATGAGGTAGGCTTGGGATGAAGATACCAGGACCTGGACTCCAGCAGGGAGAGATCCAAGTGCGCAGAAAAGTGTGCTTGGTTTTATGTGACGGTGTAGAGTGACATCAAGGATTCACGCTGTTTGTGCTCTGGAGCTTCTCCAAAACTTATGTTCAGACCCAGACTTGCCTCCATTTATCAAGCTTATTTAGCTTGAAGAGTCTGACCATGTGGCTACCACCGTATTAGTATCTGAGATATATTAAGTTTATACTACTGAACAAATTTATTACTTGAAAGCCTGATCCTTGTCATTGGGGATCCAAGATGCAGACAGATGAAGAGATTTGCCCAAAGTCAAGAAAAGGGTGGGTTACAAAGCTGAGGATTAAAGCACAACCCCCGAGTCCCATGTGGCTGGCCAGCTCCCAGGGTGATCCCTTCTCCAGTGACTGAAAGATCAGTGAATTGCTCTCTAAATGCTTCCAACATAAGCTCTCCAAAACACAGCAAATGGGATTTTTCACACTTTGACTAATGAAAGCTTGGCACATGGCATGAAAAATAAAATCTTCACTGCCAGCAGTACATATATATAAAATAATGTTTATTTCTACAGGGCTTGTGAATAAGCAAGACATTTTTCATCCATGAAAGGCAGTTTCTATGTGTATGTGTAAGTTAGCAACAACAAAAAGTATGACTGACGATCCCAATGAACATCATCCCAGTGAGATTCAAACAGTCATAACTTTTTGCTTCCGAAAAGAAAGTCTCTTTTTTACTTCACCCTGCAAACTTCTGGGTTTATTGTGGCTATATTTCTCTGCTTTTGACAAAAAAACATACATAATCCATCCTTTTGTTTCATGGTTATAGAACAGCTATCATCATAGGGCTAGGCATTTATAGATAGAGATTCAACAAAAGGATGTGCTCAGAAAGCACAGCTCAGATTTTACATTGCCTGCAAGATCTACTTCCATATGAAAGCAAAGCTAGTTTCTGAAAAAGTGGGGAGAGCTCATTCTTCTTGCCAAATTATGACATTTTTCCTATTCTGTTCTTTTTTCCCTGCTTTCCTCATGCTCTCCACATGACCAATGCTAACAACAGGAGAGACTAGCCTAACTCCTCATGCAGGCAGACTAAAAGTGATTAGACACAAATTTGGACCAACAGTACACTATAAACACACTTTCAAAACAGACAGTATTTTCTCTTTGTATGCTGAAAATGTTTTGAAAAAAGAGTGCACTGAAAAAGCCCTGAAAATAGTAACTTCTGTGATAAACTGATATTGGGATCCTACCACATAGATAAAAGATGACCCAGCCACAGTCTTCCAGTTCACAGCTAACATTTGATACCCATAAGGACAGAGCTCAGCAGAGGAGCCCTTGTAGGCATTTTAGGGACTTGCAATAGTGTGAAAGGTTTACTTTTTCTCAAGTGCAAAAGGATTACTGGGGCTATTGTAAATTTGCTTCGAAGAAACAAGAGAAGAGCTTTACAGTTCTGCAATAATCAGAAGATATGTAAGAAGAGATAGGTAAGTTGTGATGTGCTTTAGCATAGCATAGCATCAGGTTTTATTTGATTAATTCTTCCCTACAGCTTGTAATGGATACACACAGTGTGATTTCAGGGCAGGAGTAGCTTCAAAGTACAATCTGAGTATCACAGATCCAAGCATGCACAGCTGGATCTCAAATATATAAGCCACTTTGAGTTACACAAGAGGAAGGAAAGGGGAAGATTATTATGATCTGAAATGTTAAATCTTCTTTCACATGATTAAGTACATTTACATGTTTTACTCAAACCAGCAGAAGTTGTTTCCAGGGAACAGAAAGAAACAAGTAGGACTCTACACCATGTGTGTGGGTGTACAACATACATATGTGCTGCTCCTCACCTGAGGCTTCCTAAAAATAGGGCAAAATCATGTTTGGTGATTTGGACAGAGAACTGGCAGCATTACAAGAAAATTACAGGTATTGAAAAAGCTCCCTGTTATTTTCCTTCTGTGGGAGAGGACAAGGGATACAGCATGGAGAGGGGTAGGATCCCCTTCTAATAACCACCACCAGGTTTCTTCATAAAGGGAGGCAGCCAAATGGCCTCAAGTTGCGCCAGGGGAGGTTTAGATTGGACGTGAGGAAAAATTTCTTTACTGAAAGAGTGGTTAAACATTGGAACAGGCTGCCCAGGGAAGTGGTTGAGTCACCATCCCTGGAGGTATTTAAAAGACATGTAGATGCGGCACTTAGGGACATGGTTTAGTGGACATGGTGGTGTTGGGTCGACGGTTGGACTCGATGATCTTAGAGGTCTTTTCCAACCTTAATGATTCTATAATTCTATGATTCTATGATTTCTCCTGCAGCAGGTGCCCTAGAAGACTATGTACGGAGAGGGTAGCACATACTGGCTGCAGCAGCCCCAGTAGCCCATTTATCAGGAAACATTGCCAGAGGCTGCGTTGACATCGAGAGAGAATACCATCCCCGTGATGACCCTGCAAAAGCATTGCTGCAGTGCTGGCATAAACTTCCAGCCTCAGGGTCCCTCAGCAACACTAGTAGTTCTGCCTAAAGCAGAGTCCTCCTCCTTAGTCTAGTGATCTCCTCTCTAATTTTATAACTTCTTAGGCAAACCTCTTATTCACCCTTTTTAATGGACTTAGGATGACTTGGAAGGTCTCACCAAGTATTTGCATACAGGTCCAGAGGAGCAAGAGTACGCTTTGTTCTGGCCTACTATTAAAAAACAGTATGCAGATGACCAGAATCAAAAAGCCATCTGGTGGCCACGCAAAAGGCAGCCAGGCAATATCACTCCCTTCTACACTAACCGGTAAACTGGTACAGCCTTGACCATAGTCTCACTCAGGAAGGATCCTGGGCTTGAATATACTCTTGGAAGTGTTGCCTGTGCTTGATTTGAAACAGCAGGGAGTTTGAATGACCCTTCTCTGAAGTCATGAAAGCTTCCTAGTGAAACCTGGCAGCTGAAGAGTCTAATCACCTTCATGGGAAGATCATCTAGACCATCTCTGACAAACTCCATAGCTCAGAAAGGTAAAATGGCTATTGTTGGAAGAACTTTCCTAGAATTCACCTGCAGACCCAATCTTCTGCTCAGGAAAATGTGGACAGGACACGAAGGAATCACCTGAGCTATACTTGCTGATGCATTAAATCTCCACCACAGGAAATTTTTAAAAACAGATTAGATTGGCAGGGAAAGAAACAGCTGACTTTCAGAGGAGGTCTTTCCAAGCACAGGTGACAGATGAGACATCTCACACCATGGCACTATCCATGAATAATATGGGAAAGAATAATTTGGGCACAGGATGGATGAAATGAGGTCAGTGGCTATTACCGAGCACCAGTGCCAGCCCGCACTCCTAAGTGAGATGGACATCTGGTTTGGATAGTGGAGGTCCGTCTGACCCAACTCTAGTCAGGCTAGATGAGATCCATTCTAAACTTACTTGTCTAAAATTCATGAAACCAAACATACAGACCCATATGGCACTTCGAGATTAGGGAAGTTCAGATCCTGGCCAATTTCTATTGTTAAGCTCACAAAACACTAAGATAAATAATGGAAAATGCTTCAGCTGCTATTTATTTAAGACAGTTTTGCCATGTGACATCAGAAAATATTCCATGGTGGAATTTATTAACATAAAAATGGACGTGGTGAGACTTTGTGATCTATTAAACTTCCAGCTAACTAGACTTTTGTTTATCCAATGGACAGATGGTGTTTTTCTGAACTGGCTATGTTGATTCACAGCACTGAAGTGGTTACTGGAAAAAAGGACCATGAGTTTAATAAGGAGCAGGCCCATACACACGCAACAAATGTGAGCCATATTCCACCAGCTCCAAAAGAAAAAAAGCAGCAGTTTTTAAACCAAATTACCAAAATATTGGCACATTTTACATGTCCATTATGCGTGTTCAAAGCCCCTGGAACAGGAATGCTGTTGGTAAATGAGCTACTTCAGACATATGCACCGAGTTACTGCATTTGCTTGGAATATTCTGCTCCAGGTTAGGAGAAAGACTGTCACACACAGACTCCTCTTTCAGAAGTGCTGTCTTGGAGGGCTGGTTTAGCTGTTTTATAATAAAGACTCATCCCACTTACAAAACCCCTCTCAGGCTTCTCATTAATAAATGCCAATGAACATAATAAGATACCAAGGTTGTAGAAACCAATGGCAATCTAGAAACCAGGAAAAGAAAACACAATGAATGACAATAAAGAGTGGAACATTTAAAGGACTCTCAAGCAGCTGAACTCCCAATCATTCTCTGACCATGAAAGAGGTTTGAACTGTTTATGAAATTAAGTGGAGTTTCTGGAACTGCACACTGAACTATGCTGAACAGGAAGAAATCTCTTTGCTTATTAGGCCTCAAGGAGATAATCTATTGTGCTAAAGAAACATCTACAGCCTTTGCTATGCAGCAGGGAGATTACTCCTGTTCAGGTGGATGAGTTGTTTTCAGACCTTTTTTTCACCATCTCTGATTTAATTTTAGGAATGGAACAGTAATGTTTTGATTAAGTTGCAGACAGAAGACCTCAAAATGACAGGATCCACCATACTTGTAGTAAAAGGACAGCAGAGAAGGACAGGCTTCTGCCTCCACGGGCTCAAATCCAGAATATCTTTGAGAGGATGGGAAAAAGTGCTGAGAAGCACTTTTAATGGAGTGTTAATAGCATTCACCTATCCTATCATTTTGTGTGTGTGCATGCGTGTATATATGTATATGTATGTATAAACACACTAATATATATAAACACACACACACACAGATACATACACCTTCCTAGGTGTATGCATATGTAATATTATATACATACACAAACGCAGACTAAACTTTATACAGAGGGAGAATGCATACCAGAGTCTGACACTGGGAAAGGTTTTCTTCAGCGTATTTACACGCCTGGTCTCAGGCAGGATGTGGTCTGTCATTGCAGAGGCCACAGCACAAGGTGAGACTTTGCAAAATGTAATACAAGCTATTAATGCTGGTTGGTCTGCAAAATTCATACCTAGTCCTTAGAAGGGAGGATGTTAGGATGGAGAGGGGATTTTCTTCAAGAACTAGGTTGGTTGTTTCTGGAATGCTGAGACAAAGGACACTGAATTGGACACAGGATGACAAACAGGCAAGCAAATATAAGACTGACTACAGCGACTACATCGTATTGGTTGCAATACACAGGAAAAAGAGATGTGAAACATTAAAACAGTTGTGATAATTCAGCAGTTTCAGTGTGACAGCCTTAAGTAGTAGAGGCTTGTTCCTCTGACAACTGCATGTTTCAAATCATGAATTGCACGAACAATGATGTTACATGTGAATACAACTGCTAACACCAAAATCAGTCTTCTGCAGGAAAATCTGTATTTGCTAGACGCATCACAGCACAGGTGTCACGGCAAATAACAAGTCATGGCATGATAGCTAGCAGTGCAACTGCTTTACTACTAGCAGTAGTACTAGCAGTACACTTACTGCTTTACTACTTTCTGAGTCCATGACAGCTACATCTAATGCCACCTGTGCATAAGAGAGCAGAGAAATCTAATTAGGATCCTTAATTGGACCTGAGCAACCTGATCTAACATTGAAGTTAATCCTGCTCAGAGTGAGGGTGGTTGGACCAGAGACCTCATGAAGTCCTTTCCAACCTAAATTATTCTATGATCTGCAGTGTACGAAAAGATTGAATCTCATCTGCCATCTCTGGCAGGAGCAGAAGACACCTTTGGCTTCATTCGTGGAAAAAGGAAAAGGTGGGTTCTGACTCTTCCAGTTTTGACATAGGACAGCTTTTGGGAGAGCCAGTGGATCAGCTAGAGTTCCTCATGACAGGAAAGGCGTAAGAAATGCAGAGACTGAAATCCACTGGGTGCTTTGAAATTCTTCAAAAGAAAGTACACCATGGCAGAGACAGAGAAATACCGATACAGCACAGGCCAACAACATGGTATTTTTCCTGGGAAGAAGGCGAGAGGAGAGGAAGAGACAAAAGAGTAGTGAGCCCTGTAAGGAGCATTTTCTGATAAAAAAGTGTTACTCTTCCCTGCATGCAAATACTGATCCTTCACAAGCTGTTTCCTCTCAGACCTAATAATCTTCTTTACCTGTTGGAAACACACTGTAATTACAAGTTCCAATGCCAGCTTCTCATTAACAAACAAATCTGCCTTCTATTCCATGGGGTTTTGTTTTGCCTGATTAAAGATATTGTTAAAGCCTCCACAAATATTTTTTGTACCCACATGGACTCCTTATTGAATCTGGCTGTCTTCACTTCCTGTCTTAGTACAACTTACTTGCTAAGTTGTTGCCTCACCACACCCCTGAAGTGGTTGCCTTTAAGTGGCTGGTGAAATGATTAATATTTATTTAGTAAAGCTCTTTGAAGATGATACATGACATAAATATCAGCTAACACTATTATGCTTCCAAAAAACAATACAGCTTTTGTAAGATTAAAAGCCTATTCTCCCATTAGATTTCTTTAAATTTGTTAAAACAAAATAACGTAACCTTCCCTTTGCAATTTATCCCTCTTATCTCTTCACAGTTTTTAATAGTATTTCCCATCTGATTACTGCTAATCACACTGTTATACTGCTTTTACAGCCTTGGTGTTTATTACAAAGCTTCTCTATTACTCCAGATAGGCACAAAACAGTAGCAGGTAGGGAGCAATATACATTTTCCAAAGATCAGAACCATTATTTAATGTTTTTGTAAATATTTACTTTAGAAGCAGGCTAAACGTTACTTAAGATTCGTTCTAAACTGCTGTGTTTAAAGGAAAAAAATCTTGAGGACATATGGAACTCATCTGAAGGAGAAAAAAATGTTACAATTACACAAAAGAATTAATTTCCCTTGCTGTTATGAAAAAGTTGCCTTCATAAAAGCTTGTGGCATGCTTTTGTATCTTAGGTGGAACATTGTGATACATATCATGTGGTTTGTGGTCTCCTCTTCCTACCGCCTGAAGCTCTGGCTGCAGTTTCCCCAACCTGACTGTCCCACCAAATTGGTACACACCCGCATCGTGCTCCCACTGGGATTTCTGTTCCTGTTCTGGTTGTTTTTTTTTTTTTTTCCTTCTTCTTACTCATCTTACCCACAAGCGGCATAAATCAAGGCGAGGCTGTGTTTTCACAGCTAGGCAGTTCTTGCAACATCAGGGCTGAGTTCAGGGAAACGGCTGGAAAACTTGCTATACCCACACACACACACCTGCCTTTTGGCTAATGGAAGCTGAGCACAGTGCCAAATATGTTTGTTTATTCTTGCCCTGGGTGCTTTGATACGTATGCCATCGATGAGGGTAATCACCCTACCTCACAACACGGCACCCATGACTGAATAGGGCCTCACATCGCTTTATAGACCTCCCAGGCATCTTCTCCGGCATGTGAGATGTTGGGTTATGTCACTGGAGATGTCCCTACCAGCCTTCTGACGAGGCCCCTCTGTTCTTTTACTACTTTGGAAGAGATTTGGGAAGGAGGTGGAAAGAGGGTGGACCAAGTCAAAGCCACTCAGTCAGGCAAGCGTAGCCATGTCACTTTGGAAGTGGCACTTGCTGAACACAAGGACGCAGTTTGGTCCAGCTGTGAACAAATGCACTAGTCCCCCATGCTACGGTGTCACGACACATCAAGCCTGTAGTTTTTAACTGATTTGTGGCAGCTTAGGGAAAAACAACAGGATACTGTGTTGTGACTGGAATTAGCCCTTGTGGTATTGCATCTGCTGGGACACAGGCCGCACAAGCCTTCCTGCTCCAGACTTCATTTCAGGTGGGGGCTCAGCCACCTACAGTGACCGTCCAGCAGCTTGCACGCTTGTGGGTGGGCTGGGAGTGAGTGCTGAGGCACGTTTGGGAGAACGGTGGGGCTGCTCGAGAGAGAGAGAGAGATGGTGTGGGCACGTGCAGCCAGGCCCTGCCCTCCCTGTCCTCGCGGGGATGTGTTGTCACACCGGCAATGCCGGGGCGGCAAGTTGAGAGGCCCCAGTGTTGTGTCCCCCAAGGGCAGATGGGGCGGGGAGGGCACGTGAGAGCTCACTGCCTACAAAGCAGCACACACCCACCTGCTGCCACACCACATCCCAACAGCACAGGGCCACGGGTGACTCCAGGCCACTGGCACCCAGTGCAGCCATGACTCGGTTGTCTCACTGGACCATCTTGTGCTGCAGTGGCGGGACACCTTGTGGGCTAAAGAACCACCTGCCTCTTTCTGTCCCTCTGTGTCTTTCCCTTATCTGAACATTATCCCTCAGGGTAGAACCAGAAAATTAAATATTTCTTTGCAGGAACTAGAAACACCATGAGGAAAACCAATCCCCTGCACCTTTGCATGATTTTTACCTGGCTGGAAGATCTGGGAGGACAGGAGAGAGAAGAGGATGAGCGTCCTCACTTAGAAAGGAGCCTCTGGTCCCGACACCACGGTTAGGAGAACGCTCTCCTGCTTCTGGAGGCCGGGAGCAGAGTCCATGGGACACGCACACGGTGGTTCAAAAGCCCCTTTAGCAGCCTGCGTAGCTGCATTTGTTCATCAATAACCACAGGAAATTGTGTCCCTCTCAGTCTTCACAGGGCAGTCAGGAAACCATGTTTATAGCCAGCTAGGCCTGAGTCTGCCACCATCCTTGGCAAAACTCCTGCTGGCTCCACTCTGAGTTTTGCCAGAGCAAGGACCCCACCTCATTCTGGTAATTAATGTATTTCATCAAGCAAACTTTGGTAGTTTTGATTCTTCTCAATACAGTGAGGAAATTCTCAATTTTGGAAAGGGTTCACAGTTGTGGAGGTGGTGGAAAAGCTGGGATCCAGATCTGCTCTGCTGTGTACACTGCATAGAGCAGGCCAGGTGGTGGAGACACCGGGGGCCACCAACACAGCGGGGCTGGGCAGGTGTCTGGCAGGGAGAAGGGGCTACATCTGGCACCCCAACCCCCATCCCTGCCCTGAATGGATCCAGAGGCAGGAGTTCATGCAGGCAGCGGCAACAGGCATTGTCAGACCGTCCTCTCCTCTGAAACCATGCAAATTTAACAGAGGTGGGCATTCGGGAGAAGGCTTGAGTTGCAGCTGCTGGACTTGAGCGCCTGCTGCAACAACCTCCAAAGAAAGCTCCAGACTCTGAGGGATCCTGGATGTGCTCCTGTCACCAACAGACAGGTCTTGTTGGAGGAAGGTGCTTACTCCTGAGGCTTTTCGGTCCGAGTGGAACATGTATATCTAATGGTGTGGGCAGGACAGATGCACGTTGTGAAAACACACACATAGGTCTCTTTCCATCCTCCTGTGAGGCTGAGGAGGCAGGGGACACCCCTGGGGCGGCCATCCCGGCGAGGATAGCTGAGGTGCTGCCAGTGCCATGCAGGGCCCACATCCTTGACCTGCCCTCCACCCCGGCGCTCAGCGAGGCCTCGCTGCCCCTGGTTTCGGAGGGGCCAGGGGAAGGCGGCGCCTGTGAGGACATGTCGCCTCACGCCTGGGAGCCGAGCGGGGTTAGAGCAGCCGGCGGAGGGCTGAGAGGGGCCGTGTCAGGGCATCCCCTCAGGAGCCGGCTGCTCTCAGTTCCCTCCCGGGACAAGCCCTGTCTGTGGGATTTCGTCACAGTTTTTGAGCGCGGGAATGTCGAAACTTTTCCATTTTCCGCTTTTAGTGTTTAAAGAGAGGGAAGCGCCACACAG
>NW_008796165.1:6351591-6430677 GCF_000699145.1 Aptenodytes forsteri | reverse complement strand
AGGGGTCACCGCGGGACTCTGCCCTAGGCGGGCCTCTTCGTGCCCGTGGGCTTTGCTTGCTCCAAGCCCGGCAAGGGCTTGTGCGGGGAGATGGGGGAGAGGGACCCCCCCGAGGGTGGCGTTCCCCCCGCGGGCTGCCTCCTGCCCCTCTGCCCCCCCGCCACTGACCGACCCTCACTGTCCTCCCCCCAGCAAGGAGAGCTCAACTCCTTCCTCTGGACCATCCGCCGCAACCCCCCCGCCTATCTCTTCGGCACCATCCACGTGCCCTACACACGGGTGTGGGACTTCATCCCTGACAACTCCAAGGCCGCCTTCCACGCCAGTTCCAGCGTCTACTTTGAGCTGGACCTCACCGACCCCTACACCATCTCGGGGCTGGCCAGCTGCCAGATGCTGCCCCACGGGGAGAACCTGCAGGACGTGCTGCCACGGGAGCTGTACCGCCGCCTCAAACGCCACCTGGACTACATCAAGCTGATGCTGCCCCACTGGATGACCCCGGACCAGCGGGGCAAAGGGCTCTACGCTGACTACCTCTTCAACGCCATTGCTGGCAACTGGGAGCGCAAGAGGCCCGTCTGGGTGATGCTCATGGTGAACTCCTTGACGGAGACGGACATCCGCTCCAGAGGGGTGCCAGTGCTTGATCTCTACCTCGCCCAGGAGGCCGAGAGGATGAAGAAGACAACGGGTGCAGTGGAGAGGGTGGAGGAGCAGTGTCACCCGCTGAACGGGCTCAACTTCTCCCAGGTAAGGAGGCTCCTGGGCCTTGTGGCTTATCCCAGAGGTAGGGGCTGTTCTTCTCGTATTTCGGTCTGTTTATGGGGGCGAACCCCAAGCTTGTTGCAGCGGGGTGGGTCACTTGCGGGCCTCAACAGCCTTTGCGTCGGGCTGCCCGTTTTCCATTGCGCCGATCCGTGCTGCCTGCAAAATCCTGCAATGTGTGCAGTGAGTTTATCATGTGTATTATTTATTTGAGAGGCAAATGTCCAGGGTGTGAATGTGTGTGTCTGTTGGCTTGCCACTTGTGAGGGAAACTTCCACGCCTCCCATCCTGTCCCAGAGCTGGGTAAAAAGTGCTTTTTTTTCTGTTTGTTTGTTTTAAGTAAAGCAGCTCTGTGGTACTTGTCAGGAAGAGGATGAAGCATGAACAATGAAAAAAGAAATTTCAACATTGTTCAAATAGATTTAAGTACATGCAAACCGTTGGTCGTCTTTTTAGTAGTCACTCCAGGTCAAAACAAACTGGCTCACGTTGCCCTCATGTACTGGGGGAAATTAAATGTGCAATCTGCATGGATTTTTTTCATTTTAGAACAGGTAAAGTTCAGCAAAAAGAAAAGGATGTAGATTAGGAAACAAAAGTTATTGGTGTAACTGGACTCCAGAATTCTTTCAGTGGATTTAGCTTTAAACAACCAAATACTAAGCCATGCGATCTATTTCATTTCAGTGGATTAATCAGGAACACAGTCACAGCTATTGACTTTGCTTTGTGAAACTGTTTATATGAAATCAGATTTACTAGAAATTCAGGAAATGAATGTGTGTGGAAGAAAACAAATAATCCAGGGGAAATTTAAGATGGTGTCAGTTACTGCTATGATACTTCGTTTTTAACCTGCTTTTCATCATTAGTTTTGGATCAGCCTATTTCCAGCTTTATCTTACTGTCCTAGTTTGAGCAAAAAAATTCTTGGTGATGTGGGAATAAGGATTAAAGGACTGATCTTTGGTGTGATTAAAATGTCCTTAGAGTGCTGTCACCCCCCTCTCCCCTGAAGTCTAGTGGGAACTGTTTTAAGGGGAAAAAGTCTGGCTTTCACTAACATTTGGTTCATCCAATATTTCAACTAGAAGTCTAACTTTGCATACAGCCTTCAAAGGAGAAGATTGGTTGCATACGCTTTTGGAGGGATTTTCTTGTTTATCAACAAAAATAATTAAAAGAAAGCCCCTCAGGACCTTTGCGTTAATTAACGCACACGCAAAACAAGGAATTCGTTTTACCCTGTTCTGTTTGAAAGGTTTAAGTGCCTATCCTCTCTGTTGAGCCCCTTCTTTAAGGTGAGGTAAAAATAATGAACCATTCCTGACGTCCAATAGCATTTGGTTGTACTAGGTCAAAAATGGCAGTTAGAATCAAGCACATGAAAGCACTTGGTTAAAAATGTACCACTTGGAAGCCTTTTAAATGTGAATCATATTACGTTTTTTTCTTTTTAGAAAGAGAGAGAGAGAGCGCGCGCGACAGAGAAAGGAAAAGGGACCGAGTACAAAACTCACTGCTACTCTTACCATAATTCTGTTTTTCTCTCATTCTCTAAATTTTAAATAGAAACAAAAATTTCCCCTTCATTTTGCTACAATAATAATCTAAAAAAGAACAGCAAAGGTGTTACTGCTATTGACAAGTAAAGGACAATCATTTATGCAAAAAGTTTGTGCTGATTAAAAAAATACATTACATTTTAATTATTACAGAGAATTGACATTGCTGCTAAAATAGATCAGTCTTCAGGAGGATTTTTCCTAGATGGAAGCTTTTTCTGGGAACAAGGCCACCAGAACAACATGAGACAAAATTAAACAAAACAAACCAGATATTTATTTTCTTGCTTCCTCTAGATTTCATGCATCCTGACACCTGGCTAGTTGTTTAACAATAGTAATTTGTAATGTTATCACACCGTCTGGCAGTCCTACTGCTTGGTGTATTACTGTGCTAATTTAGTGGAGTGGATTACTATCGCTAGGTTTCACCTCCCAATTCCAGGTCTTGGAGCCTTCCTTAAGTGACACTTATTAAAACACACTAAAATGGAAATCAGAAGTTGAGCAGCTTTTGTCTTGTAGGGTGTTTGCACAGTTTGATGAGAACATCTGTGATAAATTACAGTCCCAAATCTGCTAAGGGCATCGGCAGTTTTTACCTGTTTTCAGCATTACTGTTACAGGAATACTGCACGTACTTTCTGCATTCAGAATTCAAGTTTTAGAACTGTGCCTTGCTGAATCATGTCAATGCTTTTGTTTCCCCCATCCCCAAAGTCCAGTATTTTTGCCCTTAGCAAATTAAAAAAGAAAAAAGCTTTTTTTTACTTCTTCCCCTCAAAGGCAGCTTTGTGCTACTGCAAATATTTAATCTGACTACACGCACCAAATCTATTAATCTGATACCGTGAGGAGGAGGAAACCTAGGAGTGGTCCCGGTTTGGTACTTGGTTTTGATCTGCTCTGACAGAAAGTGGATACACTTGCATTTTTGACCAGGAACGATCTTTGAAACGTTCTGTGCGTCGCTTTGAAATGTTGATTGTCTTAGCCGGATGAAAAGATTAAGGTGGCTCATTTAATTGGCTGCTTCCTGGAGAGCCAGCTCTTGCAGGTAGAGCACAGTGCATTGTTTTCTATTGTAAACTCAGAAACTTTGTAGTTTGATGCTCTGCTCCCCCTGAAATCTCTGCTCAGTGTTTCGTGCTGCTCTCCCAAACCGGCACTGCTCCGATCACCCTCCTTTCCCGCTCACCGGCTGCTTTCCTGCATGGCTCATGGAGGGAGCATCCTTGCTCCCCCTGGGACTCTGGCAGCTGCTGGTCACACAAAGTCCGGGCCCTGGATATTGTATAGTTGGTGGCAAGGTGTCTGAATCGCAGCAAAAGGCTGGGCTGGGAGCCTGGCTACAGGGGAACTCCAATCAGGTTTGGGTGAGATCGAAATTTCACTGCTCCTTGGTATACGAAGTTTCAGGGTTTTTGCTGAAGGTGGGACAGAAAGAGCTGAGAGGCACACAAAGAGGAGGAAGCAGACAACTTTTCTGTCTGACAGCATAAATATTTATTTACAGAGTGGCCAGAAAGTGCAAAATCAAGTGGTCCAGGACTGAGAGGAGCTGGTGAGGGGCGGATGGCGTTCAGGGGCTTCTCCTGTTGGGATGCCAGCAGAAGCACTGCAGTGGGGGCCATGACAGGCCATGAGGACTTGACCATGCGTCCTGTGAGGGCCAGCTCGGGAGAGGGTTAAGCTTTCCCATCCTCTTTGTGACCCTCATGCATGTCTGTGGTGAAAAGCTCTCCCCCGCCTGACATATACTGTCGTTGGAGTAAGGAGGACGGAGACGGTGACTCCTACAGCTGCTCAGGTCTGTCTGTGTCCACCCTGATCGCCCAGGGCTGCGGTGGGTGAGTGCCCTTGGGCAGCATCACATCCCAACTAAAAGCCTGTGTGGCCAGCAAGGGGAAGGTGTTACTTTTCTACCCAAACTGCTCTGCCCTGGGGAGGTGGATGGTAGCTCTCACTCGTGTTTGATCCTGTCTCTCAGCAGGATCCCCAGACTGAGACAATGTTGATATCCCTTCCTCCAAGTTAGAAATAAAATCCCCCTCCCATCCCATCTTGAACTTGCTCTCTTCAGTGAGAATCTGCATTCAGCACATGCCAGATGCCCTTAATCCCAAGGTTCATGAAGGGACTTTTGTGTCAGGGCCAGACTCCATCCTGACCTGTCAGTGGGGGAAGCCGTCAGGCTGGAGGGGAGCCACCAGCACCCCCTTTTCTCTCCCTATGCTGGTCAGGGCTTGCGAAGCCCTGACTCTAGCCTTCTCCAGCCTGTATCATTTCCAACTGCAGGGGGAGATGTTAAATATCAAACCGGTGTTGATTGGATCAGAGACAGCCTCAAAGAAAGAAACCTTAGACCGTGCCAGATTAAACTTCACACTTCACCATTCTTCCCCTTTCATTTCTCTGCCGCCTCATTCTCTGCACAAATAAACCTTGTCTCCCTGCTTTCTACCAATGAGACAGCATTCAAGGGGCAGGAATGACTTTGTTAACAAAATCAGTCTTCATTTCCCAGGTCCTGCTGTTCCATCAAACCCTGGGACATGGCAGCTTTGATTACTCTAGTGATAGGATTAGAGGGGGAACAAGTACTGTTTAATAAAAGGCCAATGGGTGGTCCATCACGTTTGGTCACTGACAGATCTGCAGTCTTGAAGCTGGACATTCAGTGGCAAAACAGCACAACACAGTCATACATAGACAGGGCCATGGCCTGGACTTGCTATTCCATCTCCCCTATCCCCTTGAAAAATTAAACATTTCTGTGATTACAAAGCTGGGATTCTCAGAGCTGACAGGGACTAGTATAACTGACTTCAAGGGAAATTTGCCTGTTTATACTAATGAAAGATCCAGGCTCAAAGTTTTCCGAACCAGATTAAAGGGCTCAGTTTCAAAGCTAGTTGACTTTTGACAGTCTGTGTAGTTTATTTGAGGGAGTAGTATTGATTTTTTTTTTTACATTTTTTATCTTTTTTAAAGAAAAGTGGGGTTTGCCTAATAGAAATCATGCCTTTTTGCTTCCAAAAATTTTCAGGCTTCATGAAAAGTCATGAAAAATAGCGTAGTATCATCTCTTTCAATTGCTGAATAATGTTGAAAGAAACATTGTTAAATGGTTTGATTATACATAGTTAGACATAGTGCACACAGTTTTCAGCTTGCTGGCTTTAATTAAACTATCACCCCCTTCACCCTCCCACACCCCAGGGTAAAAAAATTCCCCCAGTAAAGTTAACCTTGGGTTAGAAATTCATACAGCGGAAATAGAAATGCTTCCATTTAACTCCCTTTGAGTACTAGTGGAGCTGCTTTACGTCTTTACCAGGGGAACTGTTGCGGGTGAAACTATGCAGGTATTAAAACTACAGTAGTCACAGTAACACCTGAAAGGATCAGCAGCTGACGTTTTATAGCTGTAACTAACTGTACGTGTTGTTCTTTACAGCCAGTTACTGTGTGCTTCTTCACCACAGCCCCCTTGAAAGGCCCACCCTGGCATTTGATGCCTATTAAGAAAAAAAGCCAGTCAGTTAATGATGGCTGGAGGGGCAGCTGGCAATTCATCTATTGTATTTATTGTGTATATAACTGCAAGAAGTGTTTGTAGAACAGGTTAGATATAAGCCCTTCCTTTCTCTCTGATCCTTCACACCTCCCTTGGTAAGATCCAAGCCTAGGACAGGTGTACCTGCTTCCCATGAGCAGATCTGAAGAGGACTCTGCTGGTTGATTTGTTTGCAAAATTATGGGTGCTGCTTGTGATTGTTTTTAGGCAGGAATCGCATCTTTGTAATGTGGACTTTAACAGGAACAAACCCCCAGAAAACAGCGGCAAACAAGCCTGGAACTCAGGGGAGTCCCTACCATGTTTGAGGCAGCTGAACGTTACCAATGTATAGAAATCAAATTGCAGAATTGTGCCATTTTTTTCTGTGTGTGTGGCAAGAGGTGAGTTGAGGTCAGAGCATGGTCTCTTTGGCTCCGGCTATGCCTGGTCCCAGCAGCAGAGAGCCCTGGTACCGCTGCAGTGTGAGAGGTGCAGGGAGCACCCAGGCACGTACTTTGCTCCCTGGAGGAGATTCACTCTGCAAGCTCTTCTTCAGGGAAGGGGATCAGAAGAGCGACAGATGACCCAAATCCATCCCCGTACTTAGGCACTAATGCTGCTTTCAAATCCCTGTGGGATCTCCCCTGGAGCAGTTTGCCACCTCCGAGCTGCTCACCCAGTAAGTGCAAAATACCCCCTCTTCAGTAAATGGTATTTCCACAGTGATGATTTTCTCTCTGTTTGTTGTCTGCTGTCAGTTTCTGATGCTGTTGCAACAGCAGTCAGGATCCTGCCCGGGGCCCAGAGTGCTTTGCTTATAAACAGAACGAACCATTGACCTTAAAAACCTCAACTTCAAGTATAGTGCAACCTACAGTCCTCAGAAAGTCTTTAACAGCCTCCCCTCAGCTCCCTAGTGAGTAGCAATCCATGTTATAAAGCCAGCCCACATCATTCAGGCTAGTCAGAGGTTCCTGTATTGAAAAGGCCAGAAATGATCTTAAGCAAGGGCACTCATTCACCTTGCACTCCTGCGGAGATGGAGATTGGTGGCAGGGCTCCTGGCAAAGCATATTTGGGAACTTCAGAGGGACACACTGTAAAATAACAGGTTTCCCCTGTGCTAGGCTTTACACTGCGAACCCTTACTAATCTCTTCACTGTCATTAGGAGTTGATGAGACAGGTAAAAGGCAGAAGAAATCAGAGTTACTGCTTGAGCCCAATGAAATTGGTGTGATTTCTTTCATCTTTTGGTCCTATTAGAGGGGTTCCCTGTATGCTTGGATGAGGAACTGTAAAATGACTTCCCCAGAGCACAGTGTTTAGGATAGCACAAAAATGGAGATTTTGAGCAACAACCAATGTTTTGGGAACTTCATTTTTTTTTTGACTTTCAAGAGTTAGTGTTAGAAGAACCCTATTTTGCAGGGAAACATACCTGCCACGTGTCCACACACCTTCCCAAATCCCTCTTTCAAGCTGACAAGCAATTCAGATCCTAGATGCTACTAGACTTAAAATCCAGAGAAAGCACTGTGGGTTGATCACAAAACTTCAATATCTTTCTGAACCGCTCAAATTATTTATAGTTTGCAGTCACTAAGACATTTTTCTGAACATTGCAACAATTTGTGAACCTAATACTCTTTCTGTAACCCATAAAGCATTACAGTTTCCAGCTCGCTTGAGACACCAGAAATTAAACTGGTGCCTGCAGAGCTTAAAACTGCAGATATCAGTGTTTGAACTTAATATCTCAGTTCATGGACTGGAATTGGAACAAGGCCATACTCTCTGCAGAGTGGGAACAGACATGCAACTAAAATGCATGACTGGTTGTATCTGTTACAACAGCTAGTAGTTATGGTGTCTCATTCATCTCCATAGATTTGCTTTTTCTGGTGTTCAAGAGAACAATATAGCTGCCTTGTGTTATTGTTATTGTTTATTGCATCTAGTTGTCATTTAAATGCATAGAGAATTAGAAGTGACATGGTTAATACCTGTGTCGGAAACTCAAGCAGGAATTAGCACAGATGACTGCTGCTTTTATCACTAGTTATTCCAACAGCAGTCCTTACCACTTGGGTTTCCAATTTTTAGAGCTTCTGCTGCAAGTCATTTCAGGACTTCTAGCACAATATAAATGAAAGTTGCTAAAAACTGTAAATTAAAACCATGTGTTCAGCATTTTGGGATGGATGTTGTATGACTTGAGGAGGCTCATTAGCAAAAGTATTTTTAGTTTGAATGAGATCAAAGACCCTAGATTTTCCACTCTGAGGGGCTAGACACCCCATTTCTCATTGTACATAGACTCCCATAGGCCAGTTACGCCTGAAGAAATCATCATCCCTGAAATATTGTAATTAGATGTATTATCAGTGGACCACTGCTGATCACCTCTGTCCAGGCACTGCAACAACACTGAGGGTTGAAGAGTCTTGCAGATGTCAAAAGGGAGTTTTATTACTGACTTGTTCAAAATCAGGATTGCGGCCCATGCCAATGGGTAGCAGTGCTAGATGTGAAAGACCATTGGTATGAATCAAATCCTATATGTTGTACTCATTCCAGAGTGTCCCTTGAAGCCAGGGATAATACTGAACCATTCCCAGAAACTCCTATTGGCAAATAGAGAAAGGATTGTAAAAAAAGAAAAAGAAAGTGTTCTGATTTCTTCTTTTCCTAGGCTCAGTTAACGTGGAAGTTATGAAACCTTTCAAATGCATTCTAGTCCAGAGGTTCTTCAGGCTTGGGTATCCCTGCAAAATCACAGAGTTCATTGAGATGGGCATGGAGAAAAGCTAGCAATTCAGTCATAGCCAACATCTTAGCTGTAACAACACAATTAAGGGAATAACAGTAAATGCTTTACGTTTTCCCCAGATTGCATCAAACTTGCTTCTTCTACCCTAAGTCTTGTATTTGGGCACCCATTGGGAGACACAGATATCCCCAATACATAAAACAGAGAAGAAGCTGCCTTCATAGAGCAAAGCGATATTCATCAGGCTCCCTTCGTGAGCCAAGGAATGAGAAAAAGGAAACAAATCTTTAAGTTATTTTCAAACCTCTTTCCATTTTAATAAAAGTCAACTTACAGGGAACACAGGGAAAATATTTCTTTAAAGTACGAGATTCTATGTCTTGAAAGTATCCCCTCAATATTTTAGAGACTGTATTAAATCCAAGGTCTCCATTAGGCTCCCTCACTTTTGTTTAACAATCACAATGAAGACTGATTATTCTCTGTACACTTTCTGCCACCGCACAAATTTTGCTTTCCTTTGATTTCTTGCAGGCTTTTCCTATTACAGGTGACAGCATAATAGTGATGGGGAATATTTATTTAAATGTGAGACAAAATGCTCACAGTATAGGAGTTTGCAGAGTCAGCAGAGGGGGAGAGGGCAAAAGGGTGATTTGAGAAACATGCCCAACTTTTTGAAGGTCTGTATTTCTGGCATGTGATTGATTTACAATTTTAGAAATGATCATCGAGATTAATGTCATTCCAGCAGTGAAGTGTGATGGGAGACGTCCCAGTGTGTCCCATTGGTTCTAAAGCACTGGTAAAATCACCATAGCACTATTAATTGCAAAAGAGCTAAGCCTTACACTATGTGAAGAGCTGGTCCTGACATACTGGGAGCTAACTGGGGTGCCAACTTGTAGTTTGCTTTCAAGCTCAGGTAATTCTTTATTTTTGGGATATCACAGGAGCAAGAGAGGTGCAAGTATGCTATAGGGTCTCAAAATGATTCTTTTTATGAGTTTATACAGAAGGCCCTTCTTTTTCATAATGACTTTCTTTCCTGATTAACACAAGAAAAAGCTAGAAAGAACATTCTCAAAAAATCTCATTATTTGCTTGCAGAAGGAAATAACTCACTAGACATAGAATCGAACTCAAGTTTTTAGTACCAAGTTATGGCCAAAATAATTCTAATATGGCAAGGCCTTCAAACAACTGGGATGCCCTATTGGTAGACAGCTGCAAGCAAACTGAAGTTCAGTTCCTTCAGCATTTCTCCTTTCCATTTGCAGAACACCAGGGAGATATTTTATTTACTTAAGGGTGTGAGCATCAGGCCATGAGACCAGGTTATACCGTCCTGAAATAATTCAGGTCTTCTGGTGGCGAGATGAAGTTCAGAGGGTCAAGGCAGCAGGCGTTCGCAGGCACGAAACACTGTTCGACTTTATGGATTGGCATGTTGCTGTATGCAGACTTGCACTGACTAGCTTTTTACGCAGCTAATTGTGTGAGGCCAGGGAGGATTTTCTTTATTAACTCAAGTGGCTTGGCTGTGAAATGAGACATACTGTACAGTATATAATTCAAGCTCACTTTCAAAGGCATTTTTGTTGAAGCCAGGTATCCAGAGAGACCTGAGCCTTTAACATGTATGCATCTGAAACACGCTCTAGAAACTTAATAATTTAAGGTCAGCATTTACACTGGTTCATGTTCCAGTAATGGAATAGTGCTTGCTTTAAAAAAATACTCTATTTATATCTTAATGTATAAAGGTGTGTTTTAGAAACTGACTGCTTTGAGCACTTGCTCTGTGTTAACTATGACTGGATAAGCTTGTAAGGGACGTACCATGTAGAGACTTCAGCAAAATTATGGCTCTGAAGTTGAAAGAAAGCATAGTTGGGTGCGCTTGGTGTACATTCTCGAACCTGAAAGTATTAGCTGTTGAGAATCACTTGTAGTAGTACCCTTTTGTGTCTTGGGAAGTATAAAGAGCTATAATCTCCCAAAAGGTGTCTCATTTTGGCATATTTTGGGTGGATTTTGTCATTACTGACAAAGAGATCCCAGTGGAAGATATCCCTAGGAATGCAAAACACAATCACCAAAACCCACACAAGATCCCTTATCATGCTCTCTCTAAAGCTGTTGCAGATTCATTTGAATTACACTGGAAAGATTTATCTCTTATTAATGGAGCACTCTTCATTTTTTAAAATTGAGTTGTGCAACACATCGAGTAACAATGTCATAACACATCATAAATCAGTTTGTTCACTGAAGGATTCTAGATGAGTTAATCTAACATTCTGGACACAGTTCATGAACAGTTAATTTTAGCAGTTCTCTTTGATATATATCAGTTAAGGCAAAGCAACTCTAGCCATTGCGGAGCAGAGTCAAAACTGGTTAACGGCAAAGCAAGTACAGACAAAGATTGTTCAGAGATAAAGCCTTTGGCAGATCATTCAAGGGATCTTTGCTTTATATAGAACAATTGTAGCTCTAATACCAGCAGTGCAGACACTCTGGGACAAAGAGAAAACACACACACACACACACACCCCAAACCACAGAAGAAAACCACACACACCACTTGGTACTTGCATCCAACAAGAAAGTGAAGCTAAAGTTCACCAACCCTGACGTAGTTACCAAAGAACTCCATGGCAGGCAATGAGATGGGAAGAAATACCCCCAAAAAGGCATTCAGAAATTATTCCCATTGTTAGTGGGAGAAACTGAGAACGTTTGATTTGAAACACAAAGTCATCCGGCAGCCTGCCAAATGCCATTTATCTCAAGGTCATGCAACATAAATAACCCCAAGGGTTAGCTCTAAAGTGGAGGAGCAGGAGGTAGCCAAACAAAAATAGGGGAAGGGATTCCTCTCTCTTCCCTGTGGATGTTTGGCATGCTACTGACAAGGTTTCAAGGCCTGGCACTCCTAACGAGTCTAGTATATTAAGGGTAGTAAAACACACCAAGAGCAGGAAGTACAGCTGAACATAGCATCATGGAAGGGACTGTGGTTTGAGACCAAGCCACTAAGCTGTCACGCATTTTCTGCAAGAATTAGTCAGGGAGACTAATTAAAAAGGAAAAGTCAGCCAGAAAAGATTTTCCTCTTGGAAGTTTAAGTCTGAAAATATTGATCCCTGTTATACAGTAGGGACAACCAATGTTTATTTTCTGCTCGACTGGGTGGTCACATGCATTTTCCCGTTCTTCCAACACACCAAAGTATCAGAGCCTTCTTACATTTTTTAAGAGAAAAACAAGCTTAGCAACTGTGACGTCTAGTAATCCATCATCCCTATCAGTCAGGGAAGGAAGGGTTGTGTTTTGCCGAGATTGCTTAGACCTGAGAGTATAGCTTTGAAGATACCAATGGGAGAATCCCAAAAGACTTGGCACCTGTTCTTTTGTTCTCTGGGGTAAAGCTCAGTGTGGTTCCCGTTAAAACAAATTAAACAAGTATGCAGTCCTTGAACCTAGAACCCAAAACTGCACCCCTGTGGTCCTCGAAACTGAGCAAGGTGTCTTTCCCACTGTTTATGTAGAAAGGAGTTTTGTGTAGCCAAATAATTTGTTAAGAGAATTAGGAAGAAAAAAAAAGTTAGTCAATATTCTTCTAATTTATTTGTGATTTAGATAGGCTTAAAAAGCAGACTGAGTGGAGTTACTTGTGGTTTCATGTTGAATTCTTGATGCCATGAAAAAAGTGAACTAAACTCACTAAGTCAGAAGGAGAGTTTCAAACTGAAAGTGTTTTGAACCAGCTTTCCCTTTCCTGATTCAGCCAGCACCACTAGAGATCACTATACAGAGTCCTGTACATCTGTATGGTCTGAGCACCGGTCCTTCTGAACAGAAAGGAAGCAAGCTGGGCATCTGGATAAGGAACCCTGATCGTTAATATATGCATATAGGACTATTTTATATCTGTAGGTCTTACATAATGTGTTGGAAACTGAGGCATGACTTCAGAAGCTGAAATATCCCAAATACGTTACTACGTCTGGGGCTAAGACTGTGATTTATCCCATCTATGAATTTCTCTTATCCCTTTCAACTTATTTAATACTCTTAGAAAAAGAAGTATTTGTATGTGGAGGGACTGGAGTCAATGAGGTGGTGATGGGAAGGGGACATCTACAGAAGTCTATTCTGATTGCAAACTCCAGAACCTGCAGTTCTTCAGGTGAGGGATTATGGGACACATCTCCAACCCTTGGTGAATAGAGCAGCTCCATCCGTCTTTGCACCCTATTTTAGTCTGTAATGAAACTGATTTTCTCAAACACGAATGATCTTTAAAAATGGCAGAGGGCATAGAATTGCATCACTAGCAATGAACCAAAGGCTTTTGTGTTGCAACAACTTTTGTTGAGGGAGTATTGTGTTGAAAATCCACTGATTTTGGCAGAGGCTGGAGAATTCAGCAGTTCCACTTTGCATGTCCTGCCATCATTCAACAAGCAGACCCTGTTGCTAGACATTGCAGTAGGGCAGCCAGTTGGCTTCTCCCAACCTCCTTAGGTTTCCAGATGTCATAACAAAATGAGAGAGAGAGACTTAGCCATCTTCCATTTGTTTACGCTGGAGCTGCTAGGCAGAGACCAAGCCACAACACTGCACAGCTTTTCAAAAAGGACTTAATAGGCCTCTCTGTAAACAGATCTAAATATTTGCTCCAGTGACATTTATCGTATCACACGTCTGGCGCGAGTGTTTCGTCCTTGTTTTGCTTGCGTGTTTGGATTCTCTTATAAACATTAATGAAGTGCTTGAATACAAATGAATAATCCTCCCCCTTCTTCCCACCCTGGAGGGGAGGGGAATGGGAGGGCATGAAGTAATAATAGTTCAACCTTCAACCCATAATTGCTCAGTACATTTTGATGACAGCTTTCGTTCTCACATGCTTTAAAAGACTTTGTTCAGCATGTACATCCATGCAGAAGGCATCGCACCTTTCTTCAAAGGCAGCTGCAGCTGGGGTAGGGGTAGGAGGCAGTTACCACACAGCAGTGTGTCATTTGATGTTTGATTAGTCATAGCAAGTTGACCTGCTGCTGGATTCCCAACAGGATGGAAGAACTGTGCCCCATCTACATGGCTTTTAATAGGGGATATATTTAATATATTCTTCCCTAGGCATCTGCTTTTCGCTATTGGCTGGACAGAATAGTGGGCCTGAAACACCTCAGATCTAACTCCATATGGCTGTTCATCTACCTCTTGCTGGAGAACTGAGGTCATTTAATAGGTATTTTGCAATTACTTACAGCTTGAATATGACTGGAGACAACGTGCTTCCGTATAGCCCCTTCCGTTCTCTCAATGCCTTTACGGAGGACATAGGCCCTAGAAAGTGGGCAGCTTGGTCTGGCTTTTGATTTCCTTGCTAAAGGAGGTGGGGGGCATGGGTAAGGAAAGACTGACCAAATCTTATTTCCATAGGTGGTTACCATGGGGGCAGCCTTTAGAATATTTTTATATTGTCTAGGGTATGAGGCCATAAAGCAAATGTGTTAGATGCCTGTTTCCTGATCATAAGAGGGGTGAAGTTGTGAAGCATATCAAGGCTTCATCTCTCAACCTGCTCAGACTGAGAAAACATTGAGTATCTCATTCCTGTGTGGGAGCAGTTACAATACTACTCCGTTCTCCTTGTGCAGTTCAAAATGTCACAGTATCTTCCATACATAGTGAATTATCATGATCTCCTGCCAGGTGGGACAGTGCTTTGCTCAAGACCTTACTAAGCATCTTTAGTTTCTGCAGCTGGGCTTGTAGGAGCAGTGGTTTGGCTTGCTTGGAAGCCAATAATAAAAGAAACTCCATATTAGCCAACAGGGTCTCTTCAGAAATTCCCCAAACTCATGCAACTAAGCTCTCAGTTCTTTGTTAAGAGCAAAACTGCTGCGTTTAAGCTGTGGGACATAAAAGAAATAATCAATGCCTAGAAAGTAATCAAAAGTTCATTCTTCAGACGATCTTTAAGAAAAAAATCAGCCTGTACAAGACATCTGCGGGTTTGTTGTCTGCAATAGTAGTAAGTGCAAAGGATTTATTTCCCAATAATCAGGCTTTGGGAGGTCAAGATTCATACCCAAGAGGAAAGAAATGCTTGTGTTTCCTTCATCTGAGTGATTAAGTATAAAGTGGGTTAAAAATTAATACTGTCTTTGGATCAGCATGTATATGAAACCATTCAGTTTGCACATACTTGTGTACTAATAGAAAGTGCCTGTCAACTCCATTAATTATCAAATTGCTTATTCAGTCTATACATTCCTTGCATAAATCCATATCAACTTTGCGTCTTGTAACAGTATTTGTTTATATGAGCCGGAACGCTCAATCCTGAGCAGTCTAAAACGCCTCTCGAAAGAATTTCTTAGTCTTTACTTACAGGGACCCAGACTAATTGCTGTTGAGAGGATGTTCTGTGGGGTGCTTTTTTGGTGGGGAGTTGGGAGTAACAAAATTGTCTAGAAAGGTGTTCCCTTGTCACCTCTGTCGATGTTGATAGTTAAAATAGAATGTTGTTACAGTTCTCAGCAGCTGTGAAGTGCACACTGGAAAAAGAAAAAGCTGGGAGAAAGGGACAGAAAAAAGAATTTGCTGATATTTTTGTCATCCTCTGCCTGATGTGCCAACACTATGGAGGCTTTCTCGAAAGAATTTCTTAGTCTTTACTTACAGGGACCCAGACTAATTGCTGTTGAGAGGATGTTCTGTGGGGTGCTTTTTTGGTGGGGAGTTGGGAGTAACAAAATTGTCTAGAAAGGTGTTCCCTTGTCACCTCTGTCGATGTTGATAGTTAAAATAGAATGTTGTTACAGTTCTCAGCAGCTGTGAAGTGCACACTGGAAAAAGAAAAAGCTGGGAGAAAGGGACAGAAAAAAGAATTTGCTGATATTTTTGTCATCCTCTGCCTGATGTGCCAACACTAATGGAGGCTTTTTTTTTTTTTGCTAATTTATAGTCCAGTGCATTCCAGGGTCCCCGTCGCTCAAGCATTCTGCCTTTCGCTCATTTGCTGGAACACAAACATGGAAGTGTATTTGGAACTCGCTGGAGCCTTAAAAAAACAAAATTAAGGCAAGCTGCCAGATCACAATCTAATACACAACATATGTTTACAGGGTTATAGTCTCTTGCCATGCTGGCTTAGCAGCACTCCAGTGTGAAGTAGAGTAAATGCCTTCCAAGACCTTTTATCATCCATCGTGCTTATCAAAAAGTAAAAATACTGTTTTTATTTCAGCAAACATGTCTTTCCTCTTGTCTGAAGCCCTTTGAATTCCCTGCCACATTTGGGATCAATGGAAGAGCATGTCCTTGGTCTTGTTTGTCTAGTTCTCCTCCTCTTCACAAGAACTCATCTGCCTCAGGGCTGACTGGGTTCGTCCACCAGTTTGGCAAGCATCCCTGAACAGGACCCCTACTCTGTAAGGAGAGAGTAATGTTGACCCCCGTCTGCCTTGTGCATTTGTAGTGTAAGTCATGGCACTCTATGAGGAGTCTATGAAGAGGAAAGGGTTGTCCAAGTGTAAGACACAGAGGATTGAAGTGAAGGAGGTGTTTTAAGCTAACTCGGGTTACCTCAGCTTGTCCAAATGCAAGAGGTGCCATTGATTCACACTCAGTTCAGGCCACAGGCTGTAAAGAATTAGCCAGCAGTGATTCAGTTTACCTGTTGTAACTTCTTAATATCCTGAATTGGCCATTATCATATTTGAACCCCAATTTAGAGACAGAGGGAGAGTTCTTGATAAACATGTAAACACGTATAAGCCATTTCCAACCTTGAAAAACGAGACCAGGCTAGTTCTAGACAATATAAAGCCAAACCAGTCCCTTAGTACTGTAAGGAAAAATTGTTTGCTTCAAACTTTAGCCCTCTCTTGGGAGTCTTCAGCACTACTGAGAGGGTAGTGGCCAGTGGCCACTGGCATATCCAATGAATCCCACTAAGACTGTGGTTCTCTTCTGGGCTCTGTTATCTATGCCTTACACTGTGCTGGTATCTACTCATCCAATGGTTACTCCACTCAATCCACAGCAAGATAGGACCATTGAGACTGGACTCTGCTGCAGTGGAGAGCTGCAAGCTCAAGGCAAGGACTCTTGTGACAGCACAAGATTTAGGAGTGGGATGCAATGGACAATGCTGCAAGGCAGGGGGAATGGAAAACAGGGACAGTTACTCCAGACTCCTCTCACCTCCTGTGGCTGCTCTGCCCAGCGTGGAGTAGACTAGCTGCAAAGCTGCTACAGCAGCAGCTGGATGTGGCCTGCAGAATGGATAATCAGTAGCAGTATGCAGAGTCCAGGAAAATTAAACCTGAAGTGTCGAAAAATATTGTGGGATGAGTCAAAGACTTGGTGGGTATACGAAGCTCTGAAAGAGCAGTAGCCCATCACTTCTTTTTCTCCTGCTCATTCTCCATATGTAGGATATACCTCATGTGATCCATGAAGTATGCTAGGCCACCTGGATCCTATGAGCTCTACATGCACTACTCCAAGCTATCAAGGGCTGTGCTTGCAGGTGAGCTGTATTAGCAGGATGCAAGACTTGACTTGTAATTATCTGTATTTTGAGGAAAAAAAGTTCCTTCAAATGTCTCAATTTCAAATTTATAGTGAGGCTAGAAAAACCCAGGAGTTTCATCAGCAAAACAACAGTCTGGTGACTGACCCGAATGGACATTTTTGTGCTGTTAGTTCATAACAACACATTAAAGATAGAAAAGACTGAATTCTTAACTTTTTTCTTGAGATACAATTGCTGTTCCCTGCTGAACTGTGGCAAGCAACAGAAGTGGAAGTCTCTTAGCAGCTTTGGATGAATATGTTAATGGTGGAGAGAGTCCTTAGGTGCTTCCTTGATGGGAGCTCTCTAACACAACTCCAGGATGCCTGACTAGCAGATTGTTTGAGATAGTGTGACTTTACCTCTATAGAATATGTTCTTAACAGACATCAGGAAAGTTATAGTGCTTTACAGCTTACAAGTTATTCTTGCCCGTAGGAGACTTAATATGTATTTTCATCTGATTTTCAGCGGGTCAGATCTCTGCTCGCTTTTAGTAATATCATGCTGTGAGCTGTCATTGTTCTTGAAGTAGTTATGGATCAAAATGGGGGGCAGGACATGGCAGTTTCACCTCAACATTTCATCAGGGAGGTCCCTCTTAGATTGGCTTAGCTTGAAGTTCATTTCAGAAATAAAAATCACATACATGGAAGCCACATAGGCTGTAGTATAAATACAGATCTTGCATCTCTTGCAGCTCCAGGACTTTGTTCTTTGTAGCTCAGTTGATCTAGATCTCTTGCCTTTATCCTTGGACCACAGACAACCAACTTACCCTTTCACTCAGAGACAGATTGAAGACGTGGTTATGGTTTGGATTTTCAGTCCCTCATCTTTTTCTTTGCTTTCAAGAAGTGTCTTTCTATCAGTGAGGAGATCAGCTGCCTAATTCAGCTTTTGAGTCAAAAGTTTAGCCTTCTGCTTGCAATGCTTGTTTGTCTTTGCTGCTTGGTTTTAAAGCAATTTCTGTACCTGTTCCCCATTCTGTTTCAGTTGTGCATAGTTTTATTTGGCTGGTAAGCGCAGAGTAAGGTTTAAAAGAGTCAGTCAGTAAAAGTCCATGTTGGCAAATTCCTTGGACACAGTGACTATTGGGATAATGATGTCTCCCTGATATAGGCTCTGTTTCCTATATTTCAACAGTATTCTAGGTCCTAATCACTGGCTCTGTGCAGAAAGCATTTACTGTATGCTTTGCTGCTGCCCAAATGCAGATGTAGGTTTCAGATTATGAGATTTCAAGTTCTGAGAATCAGCATGGGTTTTAATGCTCTTGATGACACAGCCAAATAGTGTTGTTATGATAAAATTCAAAATTCATCTCTGAAGCACCTCTTTCTAGCGTTGCCTCATGCATTCTCAACTAGCAACGTATTCCTTTGTCTAAGTGACTTCCACTGTTGGAACTTTTTCCTAACATATTTAAGGTTTTCCTTTACTACTTCCAGATGTAGTCCCTTGTTTTACCATTCTTTGACTCTGTAAATATATTTTCTCTGGTACTAGTACTGCTCAGTTAGTTGGATAGAGCTGTCATGATACACAAGATCATGCTCTCTCTCTCCTTTAGGAGACATTTATTAAAGAAAATTTTTACAAGTACAGACAAACAAACAGGCTTCTGCAGAGATTGAATTTCAGTTTTGTCTTGTTTGTTAACCAAGACTCACACCCTTTCTGGGACAGTTTGTAGAGACACCTCGTGGCTGTCAGGAGCTCTACAGAGCGCATCGCAATCATGTCAGATTGATTTATACTAAGCCTTAACATCCAGAGTCATTTGTGAAAGAGTTATGAGGAAGGCTGCCAACCTGCTAATTAAAAGCTAGAAATACTTTAGGTTCTGTTCTGATGGAAACAAGTAAGCAAATCTGTTCTAAAGTGGAATTACCCCCCCCAAAACAACAGCATGTTGTCTGTCTGAGTGTAATTAAAACTATCAAAGGCAATTTTCTATTTAAAGATAAAAAAATTTTGGTTAGTTCCTAGATTCCCATACTCCAGTTTACACTCCCACTCTCCCCATTCTGTAGAAGTAATGTAGAAGCAATGCAGGCAGCTCAGGCTGCATGAATGCGGTTTGTCGGTGTGATTCTTAGCTTCTCAGTCAAAAGCCACACTAGTCAGTGTCAGAAAAGCAAAAAACCAAGCTCCGTTCCCTTCAAATACACAAGTCAGGAGTGAATTAGACAGTAAGCTTTGTGCAAGAGAAAGCCAGACTGACTTCTTTAGGTTTCAGGTCATCCATTAATGTAGATAATTTAAACAAGTGAGTCCTGGTAAGATTGCTCACCAGGCAATAAGTCTTTCAAATGGTAAGTGAGCAAGACTTTGAATCCACTATCTCCCTGAATTGGCAAAGCGTGCAGCTTTTCTTCTGTTTGATAGAAACTCTTCCATGAAAGTGGTGTTTTAAAGAACAGAAGCCCTTAGATGAATAAAGTATATAACCAAGCAGTTTTACTGGATATAATTGCTTTAGACCCGGCTGAATAGAGGCCTTGTGATTTCATTAGTCTTACATGTTTAGATCCAAATCATATCATATCATAATCAAATCACAATTTTATATATTTATAAATCAAAAGGACAGGTAGGGAAGTGGAAATAGTCATGAACTATTTGTCATTTCTGTTATGTTTCCTTTTCTCAGTGAAAACTGAATCATGCAAAATGCTGGAAACCATCTTTCCATAACAAAGGAGAATGAAGTCCTTCACGTGCTTTGCACAAGGCTGAAAGAGGCTTTTCCTGGAGAAATTAGTCAAAAGGTCCAGAGAGTCCCTCAAATTCAGGGGTTAGCTCCTACTTACAGCTGGAGTAAGGAGGCAAAACAGTAGCAAGAAGGACAGAGTTATGGAAAGTATGAATTCAGGGTATTTTGCTCTTAATGGTCAATCCCCATCTTCTTGAACATAGAAACATTAGAACAATAAAACGTGTCTGTCTGCCTTTCTGATCTGTAGAGCGTCTCAGGGGAGTAGGAGAGTGCCATTACAGAAGATGACAACTCCAAGTCAGTAGCGGGACTTCATAAGACTTTTTTTGCCTTAATCAGAACCTAAGACCGCCTAAAAAAGGTTAGAGCTAGGTGTGCGTGTTGAGTATCATGCTTGAGTTGAGACCGTATCTAGGGGTACTTCCACACATTTTCGTTAAATGCCCATGCAGTCTCCTCACATTGGGCTGGACATCCAGCTAATACTTCTTTCTATTCTATGAAAAGCATACACTATGTAGGGTAACATTCAGGTCTTCCAAGTGTTAAGGCTTAAAAAAAAAAGTCACCATGTTTACTTCAACTTTCCCTTTCTAAATTGCTTTGACAGCCCTGTGCTTTTCTAACTCGTTTTGGGGAATATCCAGTCTGCCATTGGAATTATTTGAATTGTACAGAAAGAAAGGAGGGCCTGTTTCCCTCCGAATTCCATATATTGTGTCGCTGGAGCTTTTCATGTTCCATAAACAATGCTCTCTTTTTCTAACCCTCTCCCCCTCCTGCCCATAGCCTGACTTTCTATAATTTTCTTGACATGGACAACTCAGCATTTTTGTGAAAAGCTATGACTGATTTTCTGCAGCTTTACAAACAGGAGCTTGCTAGTGATTTCAAGAGGATCAGGTAGTTTGATGCGAGCAAGATTGGGTAGTGTCTCTGGGACGTCAGACACGTCTCAGTAGTGCATCTGGTTGTAAATGATTGTTTTCCCTTAAAACATTCATGATCTCCCATTGGCAAGTCTCCTCTCATAACTAAGGAGACATTTGGAAAAAGGTAGGTATTTTTAAATGTCGTCTTAATCCCTGTCAATCTCTAGCCACATACAAGCTAGTGGCTTCATTTTTCCACACACCACTCTTTTTTTAGTTAATAATTCAGTTATTATGCGAGTAAAATCTCAGGAGGTACTCAGAGTTGCAGGCGCTCTGGAGTTTAAGTTCATTTCAAGCTTCCTCATGAGTCTCTTAATATTTGAATGGTGTTTCATGGTCTGTCTTTGGCAACTCATGAAGGTGGATCCCAGGAGAATAATCACAGCCTAGATAAGTAGCCATGGTAGATACTGCAAAAGCAGTAGTGCTTCTGTAGCTCTTCAGTGGCTTGATGCCTCAGTATTTTTTTGTTTCTTTACCAGGAAGATGGATAATTTCCAGTCTTAATGACCATGCATGGGAAAGATGAATAAGCGGCATTTGGGAAGGGTGTCTGATTGGTCACACCCTTGTCTGGCTGTGCTTGCTGGTGCATTTTGCATAGCATTTCTGGAATACTTTTGCAGTAATGAAAGGGTTATTGCAGCATTTGACTTCATCCTTATAAAGGCTTTAAAAGAAGTGCCAAGCCCCTGTAGTCTGAAAGCATCAACACTGATCGTGTGCCATGTCACGAAGAGGAAAAAAAATCCCTTTCAATGTTTGCACTGAACATGAGTGTCACTTTAAAGCTCTAGGTTGCTTTTAAAACTGCCTTGCAGCCCGACAGCTTTGCGGTGGACCTGAGAGGTCTTGGGTTAATGTCATCTAATGCATCCTAATGGGTAGTCTAATTGTAACTGCCATTCCAGCTGTCCCTTGTGTGTTTAACTCATGTAAATGAAAAACACAGCTTTCCAATTTACTCTTCAGCTTGAAATATTATCTTCTCCTTAAGTAATGTGTTTTAATTGCAGAAGCAAGATATAATATATGTGGAAAGAGTGGGTGAGAGCATGAAGATTGCATATAAATAGCAGGGCTTCTTAGCTGTTTCTTTCCTTCACCATTGCCCTGTCTTCTCTCAGCTGACTGCTGACTAAACAGACACCAAACAGGCCCCAGCTGATCCAGAGAGGGGATAAGACAGCAGGTAGAGATGTGCCGTCACCTATCCCAACTCCCGTCTGCTGCAAGATGTCCAGATAGTTAGACAGCAGCACTCTGAAGCATGCACATGCCCACTTGATGTCAGGCTGGAGCGACTCTCCTGATTTACGCTGGCAGAGAAGATCAAAACCCAGCTTAAAAATTAGGTGGCAGAGACAAAGAAAACAAAAAAAAAAAAAACTAAGTTAAAAAATAGGGGGGGAGAAAAAAAAAAAAAAGAAAAAAAAAAAAAAGAAAAAAAAAAAAAAGAAAAAAAAAAAAAAAGAAAAAAAAAAAAAAAAAAAGAAAAAAAAAAAAAAGAAAAAAAAAAAAAAGAAAAAAAAAAAAAAAGAAAAAAAAAAAAAAGAAAAAAAAAAAAAAGAAAAAAAAAAAAAAGAAAAAAAAAAAAAAGAAAAAAAAAAAAAAGAAAAAAAAAAAAAAGAAAAAAAAAAAAAAGAAAAAAAAAAAAAAGAAAAAAAAAAAAAAGAAAAAAAAAAAAAAAAGAAAAAAAAAAAAAAGAAAAAAAAAAAAAAGAAAAAAAAAAAAAAAGAAAAAAAAAAAAAAGAAAAAAAAAAAAAAAGAAAAAAAAAAAAAAAAAGAAAAAAAAAAAAAAGAAAAAAAAAAAAAAAAGAAAAAAAAAAAAAAGAAAAAAAAAAAAAAAGAAAAAAAGAGAGAAGTCAGCAGACACTCGGAGGCCGGGAAAGGCTGCCAAACAAGCATTCCTGCCCTTGCTTACGATTCTCCCCCACATACAACTGGCTGTGTACGTCTGGGAGCAGCCAGCATAGTGATCTATTCATAAAGGGCCAAATTCAGGAACCGACCTGCAAGGCTTGAGTACACTGACTGCACACGGGGAAGGTGGAGCAAGGGCTCAGAGGGGCTTCTTGGAGTTGTACAGGACAAAAATCCCCTTCTTTCCAGCTAGCTGAAAAGCAGGCACATCAGAGGGAAAGAATGGTGTAGTGGTTAGGGCTTTAACCTGGGACTTGGGACAGCAAGGACCAATTCTCTAGTCCATCAGAGACTAGGTCAAATTTAACTTCTGGGTTATTTTCTTTCTCTCTCAGGACAGGGGAAATACAGCTCAGCTCTCTCTTGGCTTGATGTTGGTAGCATTAGGAGAAAACTTACGATGTGTTGGGCTCGCAGAAAGTGCCTAGATAAGCACCCTGAACACAGCCCCTCTCCTGAAAATGGAAGCAGTGCTGTGCAAACTGCCAGCTCCCTCTGGGCCTCTGCACCCTCACAGTGGCATGCAAACCAGCTGGAGGTTTGGCTTTTCCCAGTCATCGGGAGAGGAGACACGAGGGGTGGAGGTTAAGCTTGGTGTGTCCCTCAGTAGCCGTTAGAGAACAGCAGTTTTCTCAGAGTATCTTGGTTTGTAGTTTGCAGTGAGCAGGTAAGGATTAATACCCTCCTGAAATGGGCTCCTGGCTCTCCTATCACCCAGCCAGCGCTCTCAAAATTGAGACAGGATTATTCCATTTAGTCATTCAGGGAGAGGCATCTAGGCTTGGAAAGCAAAACAAAACCTAAACCCTGTTGGCATTTCACTGTGTGCACCTGGGCTGAACTTTTCAAGACACAGCCTTCCAAAAGCCAGAAGGTACCAACACCTCCAAAAAGTCAAGCCAGAGAATGACCTTAAAAGCTCCTGTCTGTGTTTGCATGTCCTTTGACTGGAGCTGGAGGTAGCCAACAGGCAGACCACTGGATGGTCCTAAAATGGTGGCTGTAGACACAGTGGAACTGACAGGAGAGTAACCCAGTGACCTGAGATGCTTCTTGGTTGCCCCTTCTGCTGAGAGGAGAGGCAGCATCCTGTCATCCCACAGGGCTAAGGAGGAATCTGGAGATGAGCTATGGAAGAACTTGTCCATCCCCCTTCCATTTTATAAATGTGAAAGGAAGTTAAAAGGAGAAGGATATCAAAGCATGAATCATTTCAGAAGATTTTGTATACGCTGCTGTGGTTGAGATTGAATTAACAATAAAGACAAATGGCTGGGTTTGCATGGATGCTTGATCTGAGGTAAAGAAGAGAGGTGCTGGTTCCACCTCATTTATACGAGGTAGGAACCACCATCCCTCACAGCTACCAGGGTGCTCCATATCTGCATGGAGAACAGAAGGCGCTTTCCAACAATGGCCTGGTTGTGCAGACACAGAGACAGCTTGTGCTGCCCAGAGCTAAAGAGAAGGGGGCAAACTCATGTCATTTATAGGTTAATTGAGTAAAAGAGAGCGATGCTTTCATTTTCCTGTAATCTGCAGCTGCCTGGGTTCTTGTGAGGGATCTGGCATTGCTTGGAGCTCCTGCAGGGATGCTCTAATTCAGATCCTGCCCCATACCCACTACAGGCCTGAAGCAGAGAATAGTTAAGACTGCAGAGCTATGATTCGGTGTTCACTGCCCTTGACGGATTGACCTGTGACATGTCCAGTCTCAGCAGGGCATGTCATGGAGAGGTATATTCATGGAGCACATAAACTACTATCATCTAATGACGATGCTGTTTCTTTATGCTGTTACACAGGATTGCTTTGAGACTCAGTCTTTGCTTAACGTAGAGCCCCCTGAGTTAGACAGGACAGATGATGTGAAGGAGAGAGGATACTTGTCCTGAAAATGGGCAGCCAGCTTGCCCAGCTGTCCTTTTCAGGACAAGGGTTTATGTGTTCTCATTATGGGTTGGATGCTCTTAGCTTCACTTTGTCCATCTCGCACCATAGGGAAAGAGCTTGCAATGCCACATATTTCCATGTCTCTTCTCAAGTCCTGGTATATACTCCCGTGTAATCCACACCATTGGGTTAGCCAAATAACAATCCAAGGCAGAAGGTTATTACATGGAGAGAAGGAGATTTGGATTAAACTCTGCTTCATATATGCAGGAATGATGTGTGGCTTCTAGAATCATATTTGTCTGGGTTTTTAAACTCCTGTGTTAGACATGGAGAAGTATAGATAATACCATTGCACTAATAGTTGGAGACAGAGGGGGGAGATTTATGAATAGTTTGTTAATCTGAATAAACTGTGAATATGTGCATACAGGCAGGAGAGAGATACTTTCCTTCTTGTATGTGTTTCTTTTGAAGCAAGTATCTCAGCCCTTTTTTTAATCCCTGCTGTTAGGTAAGAGTTGATCAGTAGTGAGAGATGACAGTGCTGTGCATCCCCTACAAATTAGCGTGGTGAGGAGAAAACAGCCAAAGCCTAAAAGTGTCCCAGAAGTTGTCATATTCTACAAGACACCAACAGTGTCTAGCTGTGAAACTGGTCCTTTTTAGAGTTGTACCCTCCCAAATTCACGTCCTCTGCACCCTCCCAAGTCTGTCCTGGGATTTTGGTTTCAGGTATGCCTGAAGAGGAAGAAAACAAACCATGTCTAGACATGTAGCAGCTTTAATCTCTTTGGTCAAACTAGTAGGTTTTAGTGGCAACTGTATGGCAGAGGCACAGAGGGATTTAATGCCAGTAAGAATTTTATAGCTACCAGTGTGAGGTTTGAGATTCAAGCCTCTGACCATGCACTGGCCTCCTTGGGACCAGAGAAACCCCTTGGGAAGTACTGCACAAGCTCTAGGAGCAGGACTCAGCCTGAACCAGGATGTTGCTGTGCTTACAAAAGCTAAGAAAACATAGCCCTGGTCTATAGCATTCAGGTACTGACCATTGCTGTCAGAAGGAGGGGAATTAAGTTGATTTCTGCCTTCTTTCAGCACTTTAAGCACAAATTGAGGTGAGTTTGTATGTGATCTGAACTGGCCTACCCTTATCCAGTATTTAGATATCCCTAGTAGGGTCTTCTGGGTCAACTGCTGGTTGAAAAGAATGTTTACAGGGAGTTTCAGCCCTATTTTCCTGCCCTGCTCAAAATCTAAAAAAGAAAGTAATCTGATTTGTGACTTGTGAGCTGTGTTTAGGAGAACAGTTTTTGCATTTGGAGCTCATTCAGGAAATGTTTAATTTCTCCTGTTATTAGTGGTGTGTAACTGGTAACCAATCACAGTGGGAACACCTAATCTGATTAGTAAGCCATTCCTAAAAAGGGACAGAAAGACCAACTGTGAACGACAGATATTTTTTGCATGTGCTCGAACAGTGCTTCTACAATCTAAGTCCTTATATAGGCCGGGGAATATTGCTGCTTTCAGGTCTCTTCTCATTGGTACCCTCTTAACCTCTGAGGTAACCTCAGATCAGCATCTGAACGTGAAAATGCAGTTACCAGTTACTCCAAGTCTTTGCACAGAAAACCTACTTGCTTTAGCTCAATATTGGCTTTTCCTCCTCTTTTTTTACCATACATTTGAAGATATCTTACCTTTGGAAAACAAAGCTGCTTGTGGCACTGAGCAGCTTCTCTGCATTTCAGGTACTGGCTATCTCCATCCTACACGTACACAGGAGTTAGGACGGGTTTAAATGGCATCGAGCAGGTTTAGCCCTAGATGACAGTTGCTGTATAAGACTACAGAGTAACTGGACTCCATGACACAGGCAGTACATAATATTGCATCTGTACTGATAGATTCTACTTTTAAGAGTTTAGGTTATCACAGGTATGCGAGTAAAAATATAATCTTGACTCAAGGTTTGTGCATGATGTATTTAAGAAATAGCCTACAAGTTAGATGGGTTGCTTCAAATCTGCAAGTTCTTTCAACGTTTTGCATTTCATATCCCTAAGGTGTATGTCAGGCTCTGCCAGGTTTCAGCTTTGGATGATATGAAATTCAGAAGTCAGTTACTAACAGCTACAGCTTGATTGCGTATGTACACACAGAAACACACATGCTGAGGGCAACTAGAAAAACAGATCTACAAAAGAAACTATTTATCCCATTCTTTGTTTTCCTCCTTCAGTGTGTGAACACAGCTGGGAATCTTGCTCGGCTGGGTGTTTGCAAGGGGGCAGATGGTTCATGCAAAGCCTTCTGCTGAATGCGAGCTGGGAGTTCAGATCATGACTCTGCCACAGAGGTAACTCAGTGTGAGGAGCAGAGCTGGACTGACCTTACAATATGAGAAAATGAGGCTCTGTAAGTGATTCGGCTAAGAAAAATGGCAGAAGAAAAGCAACTAAAGCAAAGCCTCTTCTGAGAGGGGGGAGTTTCAGTGGCCTATTTTCTACTGATCATTAGAAGATTAACTGCCGGTCATGTTCCCAGTTAGGCACTCTCAGAGATTATTTGATCCCTGGCAAGAGGTTTATTTGCCTAATTTATTGTTGCTCTTAGACTTTTAAGCCCAAATATAAATTAAAGGCTTTTGTTCTGTGCAATTTAAAAGCATGTCCAGGATGGGGAGCCCAATATTTGGCTTGGCTTCATGTTCTGAGATGTATTTCAAGAGCTTCTGGGCATTACTAGGATGGGTTTGGGGCTGATGTTTGTTTTCTGTAGTATTTTGGTGCTTAATGTTGCTGCATTAAGAAAAAAGGTCACTGCCAGCTGTTAAGCATTGAGGAAGAGCAGTTGTTGTAAGGAGCCTGTTAGGCAAGCCAGTTGTTGAAGGGTAGCTTATAAAACAGAACAAAGTTAGAAGCTGTTTTGTTATCACAGATAATTTCTGTAAGCATTGGGGATAATACTGCAATTTTGAAAGAAACTTCCAAAGAGGTGGTGAATATACAAAACCTAGTGAGTTACAGTTAAAAGATCTGCCAATTATCCTCTAAGATGACTCGGAATGTATCTGCATTCAAGAAACTGTGAATCCTTCAATAAGCTTAATAAATGTATGGGGAACATGAACAGGCTGGCCCTCAGGACGAGCTAACATAAAAACATCTCCAGCAAAAAAAAAAGAGTGAGTGCAATCCATGCTGAGGGAAGAGAAACAAAAATAAAAAGTCTTTCTCAAACCTTATAAAAATTAGTTTCTTCTGAATCAAGGTTCAATGCAAAATGGAAGTAAGCTCCATTATGTAAGTTTGTTTTCGGTGACAGAACCTTAGGTTTTTTTCAGAGATCCCAACATTGAAGCAAGGAGGACCTCACTCTGTATGTAGTACTGTCTTGGATGGAGGTATTGTGGGTCTACTGGATCAAATGCTGGCTTGGGACTTCACCGTTTCATCAGTAGTTCATCATTGTCCTTGGTGTGCTGGCTGCCCCAGGGCAAGTCATTTCAACCCTTCCAAATTTTGTTTGCTTACTGAGGAACACTCTGAATTGTGATGGGTGGTATTTATACCCCCACTATGTGGGGAGATTGTGGGCAGGGAGATCATAGCTTCAAATCACTTCCATCCAAGTGCCTCTGCAGTGCAATGCCTGCCAGATTTGCTAAGCTCTTCAGGATACCATGCCTCTTCTCTCTTTGAAGCTAGTCAAGATATCCTATCCTTCAAAAAAGATAGATTTGGATGTCAATAATTGGAATATATTGTTCTTGGCCCACAGGGAGTCTGACACAGCAGCTCTACCTTAAATACAGTGATCAGCCTGCAAAAGCCAACAAAATCCCACAGACCAAGTGATAACAACTGTTTCACTTTCTTAAATCTCCCAGTAATCTGAGGGATGAACGAGCTTTGTAGCTGAGAGTTGCTCTTAAATACAATTTACTGGGGTTTGTTTTTTAATACCCACATTTATTACAATTTTTTTTTTAAAGAAAGTCTTTTCACAAGATTTGCCAAAGAACATAAAGGTTTGTCGTAACGGATCAGATCACTTATCCCTATAAATCCAGTACCCCATATCTGCCAGTGATGACTTGGCTCAGCTTGAGAATCAGCTTGTATAGTACAGCTGGGTATAGGCATGGCTTTACTAGAGGGCTAAAAGCCTCCATCCTTCCATCTCCGATTAGATTGACCATGGTGGCCTGGTGTTAGCATCCCCTTCTTGATATTGTCAAGACTGCACTGCCTCTGGCTGGGAAAGGCTCAGAGGAAGCAAGTAGTCTCTAGAGAAGCATGGAGGCAGCTTTGTACTGAAAAGCTGTCCTCTGGCCAGGTAAGCACAACTGGTCCTTCCTTTTCTTTCACAGTGTTCGAGACTTCAAGGGAATTTGATGTAGAATTTTTTGTACCATGGGTCAAGTTGTTTTGGAGGTTGGAGTGGTGGGAAAGAGAAAAACAATCTGAAATGCGGTATGGGGATCATAACCATGCATAGCAACTGCCAAAAATAATAGGATGGGTCTTGTTCTCTGGGTAATCTTCAGTAAAAACAGAGATTGACTAAGAACTTCATCAGTGATCAAAGGCTTTGAGCTCTATTTCTTGTGTGTGTTGGTGTCACAGATGCTTCCTCCACTTCCCAGAGATGAAGTTGCAGCAACTAAAAGGAGGCATCACACATAAGCTGAAGGGACAACCTCATGCTACGGTTCCTAAGATTGCAGAAAGCCTGAAAGGCATTTCTGCACTAGGATTATTTAGACACTTGGGGTTTTTTCCATGCATGTTACAGAGCTATACCATTATGGAAAACTAAGATTCCTGTTGCAGCGAGGGACTACCTAAATCCATCTGTCCCAAGACAGTCAGTGCTGTGCAAGCCAGTGGGTGAAATACTGTTCTGAGGGAAGAAATCCAGCTGCTCCCTGCCATGAATAGGCCACGTAACCTTGGGCCAGTTGTGCTCAGTTTCCCTTTTCCCCTTGTCAGGCTTTAACCATGTGCCACAAGACAGTTGCCTGTTGAAGGAAGGGGCTCAGCCTGCCATCATGGGGAGATGTGGGAGAAGAGGAAAAAAGTGAAAACCCTCATGTTTTGGATAGGAAAAAATATCCCAGTTGTGATCTACTGTTGTATGCATAGGTCAGGGAAGGATTACGCTGCGGTTAAGGAAGAGGATTGTATCAAGGGACAAGTTCTGTTCCCAGCTCAGCCACAGACTTCCTTTTGGACCCTAACACTTAATTCTTTGTGACTTTGTTTACTCACCTGTCTGATGGGAATAACACTGCCTACATCAGAGGCAAGTTGTGCTACTCTATGTTGATGCACGTGGTGTTAGTTAGGAACATTAAAATGCTTTGTGATCCACGGATTTTTAAAAAATGCAGTATAAATGGTCAGGGCTGTTACTTGAGATTTTAGTTCCAGACACTGTGTCACAAAGTATCTCCTTTTATTTCTCACTGTAGAGGGTTATAAAACATCCAGTGGGCATAAGGTTGCACTTCAGAAAGCAAGTGCAAGTTTTGGACATCCCAACTAAAATCTAGTTTCATTTTTAAGCTTCATATATGTTCTGGTTTCCATAGCTATTTTTCACATTACTTTTATTTTATATTTAGTGGCAAAATGCTCCTTTGAGTTTGTTACTGTTAGATATCCATTGTCCAGTATCATTTGCTTCCATGTTTGGTATATCAAGATTTACATTACATCTCCCTTGGCTTTAGAGAACTAAATTATTCCTGTGCTCATTATTACTCAGCTGACATTTGGAAGAAGCTTCATATCTTTTTTTCTTTGAAGTCTGTTTTTGTTACAGGCTTCACTAGCTCACTGAAAAAATCTTTTAAGGAAGACACCAAACACGAAGGTGCAAGCCTCAATGCACTAATCCTGTCTAATCTCAAGCTGTCTGACACTTGAGGTCAGCTACAGAATATGATTTTATTCAGGAGACTTCCTATTGTATAAAAGGTATAAGGTTTATATAGTGTGCAAAGGTGTGTATATATATAAAAAAACTTTAGAACAGGTTGTCTGGGGTCATTAGGAATGCTGTAGCTTTAGGGCCACCAATTTAAACAGCCTCACAGGTTTATAGTGGAGAGCAAGCCCCTTGCCCCCAATAGCAGTAGAGTATAAAGTTGCAGCTCCATCAGCCAAGCTCTTCATCCAGCCATGCCTTAAGAGCAGCAAGTGCTTTATTGTGTGTGATGAGACCACTGAGATACCCAGTGGGCAGGCCCTATCTCACAGGGCCACCACAAGGTATCCTCTCATGAGCCTGTGGGGGTTAGACAAGCCCAGAGCTGGGGAGAAAGAGTCATGGTCCAGCTGAGGTTGTCTTGAGCCACGGTGAATCCAGCAGCCCTGACAAAACTAAGCTGAGGCAAATCATATGATGCCTCACTAGTGTGTTGGAGAAGAGTCAGGTAGGGAATGATTACTAGGGAAGCCAGGGGTGCTGTAGTCTCCCTCTCTACTGGTATGTGGCCATAGCAGCAGGCATCCCCTATTTACCACTTCACCGCTAGCACCCTCAGTTCACAGCTCATAAGCCTAGGGGCTAGCATGCTACTGTAAGTTGCCTTTCATTTAGGCAAGAAAGAAAGGGACCTAAATATGCTGAACATATTGGGGAAAAGAAAGATCTCTACAAGTTTGTGTAAAGAAACTCAGGACCAAGGATCAAGTCCCTTTTTCATCTCATTTTTTCCCCTTTCAGAAGAAATCACATGAAGAATGCTGGAGAGCAAGGATTTGCTAGTTAGTGTAAGAGGCAGCCTTGTACTCCAAGAGTAGGAAAAATACAGCAACCATGTCACCTGGGCAGGGAAAGCCCTGAACATCACTGTTTGTTGCACATTATAACAACCTGCTTGTTCACTACAAAAAAATATCCCAGTTCCATTTGATTTGAGATCAAGACAAGCAACAACCTTGGCAAGCTTCATCTGCTGTGGGTTTCCCCCCACCTTTCACCCAAGAAGCTTAATCTTAAAGCCCAGTAGGAAGGGAGCTTTGTATCTTCCTTTCAGATCAGATAGGATTAAGCATAGGACAAGGAAGAAGGAGCCACAGGGGCAGCTCCACAGACAGTCTCTTCTTACAGCTGCTTCCTCCATGTCCTTGAGAACATGAAGAGAACTTTAGAGCTCAGAAGAAGAGAGTCTTGGTTCCTGCCCTAGTTCTATAGAGTCCTGTTAGTTCATTTATACACCTAATCCAGTTTAGGACTTAAGAAAGCTTTTTTCCCCCTGCCAGTACTATCTTAGGAGCCCTAAGGCTGATTTCCTCGTGTTGACCCTCCACACCTTCCCTCTGTCATTTATATACTCAGGGTAGAGAGCTAACTAAGAAATATCTGTGCAATAGGTAGAATAGAGCATACAAAACAGAAAAAGAATAAGGTAAATAAAGGAGAAAAATAAAACCAAACTCTGTCTAATCAGAGAAGCTAACAAGGAAACTAACCCCAAAGCCTGTCCCCAGCCAACACTCACACAGATCCATCTAAAGCCCTAAGAATGAGTACTTACTTTTTCTGCCTCCCTAGCTGAGTCTGACCCCCAAAAGCCAAGCAAGTCACAGCCATTCATTTTTATACTTCCTCTGGATGAGTCATTCACCCCAGGTGAGTGTTTAAGTACACCTTCCTCACAGACAGGCTGTTTGCATCTTCATTGATGATGAACACCTACATGGGGCTTAGTTGCTATTAGTTGCAGTTATTTCTGCTATGTTAACCGTTAGAGGTCTAAGGAGAAGGGGTATTCTGCTTGCTTTCTCCAAAGGTGACTTCCTGATACTTGGCTTTCTGTTACAGAGGTAGTCTCTGCAATTACTGCTATACTGGATAAAAAGTAGAACATACTGATAGTGGGAGATAGGTTCAAAAATGATGCACTAGAAAGAGAAGTAAATACACATATTTGAGCTGTGTAGGTTATAGGACATGATTTGACTTGTGTAAAGAGGGGGTTAGCTGTAAAAGCTGTGGCAAAAATTTAGTTTGAGACTCTGATGTCTTTTTCATATCTTAGTCTAAAACCTTGACTTGTTTTTAGAACCTTGCAAATCCTTACTTCTAGACTAAGATGTTTATTTTCTATCCTCTTTTCTTATCAGATGTTTTCCTGGCTATGAGATCGGTATTTCTGGGTTAATGTGTTGTCCCTTCCTTATTTCTTTAGCTAGCCTTGGGGTCTGTAAGCAGGGCTCACAACATCTTACACTTCAGCAGTCTCAGGGGTCTTTTTCTGGCCCTCACCAGGATATTGCTGGAATTTCATACCACCGTTATCTGTTGCCCATGCAAAATTAGTCAAAGCTACTTGCGTACTGCCCTTATATATGAGAGACACTTCCTCAGGAGTGGAGACAGGAAAGTTCGGGAGGGACTGGGGCTGGTGAGAGGAAGCAGGGGTCCATCCCTGTGGTGTGCATGTCTGGATGCGGAGGAAAGAGATGAGGGGAGGAGGGAGGCATAGTTTATTGTGCTAAAGGGAAACAGAGAGGACATTCTGCCGGTGCTTATTGACACAAGCCTCGGCAGTGACTACGGCTTCCCCGCTGGCTGTGAGTGACGGGCAGAACAGGCCACTGCCTTGTTCAGTGGGATCTTGTGCAGACAGACTTCTTGTGGAGGGATGGATCCTCCTCTGGAGGTGGCAAGAGGACAGAAATGCAGGATCCTCTGGCTGACATTCTGGCTTCAGAGGACAGACATTTTAGAAAGGCTACAACTATTAAATTAGGGGCATCTTCCCCAAGGAGCCACCTTTGAATTCTCCTCAAAGCCAGCCGTTCTGGTGCTCAAGAGTTATTTCTATCTGGGATGACCACATGAGACACATCCAGCCTCAAGCTTGCATCCATGACCATTATCCCCAGTGTCCAGGTTGCCTCCTCTTGGCTGATGCTGTTCCTAGTTAGGAGTGACAGGAGTGGATTTCCAAGCAGAGCAGCTCATGCACAAGGCAGAAAGTGGCTCATCCATGATGTGCTGTTTTGATTTGTGAGCCGGTCCTGCATAGGCTGCCCGCAAGGGCTGAGCCAGTTCAGGGGACCTGAATCAGAGCCATGGATGCAGCACATCCTTGGTGCATGCTGTGCCCTGGAAATACAGCCAGAGAGTGCTGTTGTTCATTTAATTGTGATTTAGGTAAGGATTTGTATTTTTATTCTCAGAAAAGCCCCCAGAAAACCCTGTGTGCCCTGGCAATTTATCTTTCCCATTGTGAACAATAAACATGCTGTTATAGATTGAGGAGGGAGTATGAAAATCTTACTGCGGTTGGCTAAGGCAGAGAAATCAAAGCACTACAGGAGTCGGCTCTTGCATTATCGTAGGAGTTTCCCTTGAGTAAATGGCTTCTGCTGAACAGTTGGAAGACCAAATTGGACTGGTTTGGCTCTAGATGCACTTGCACATATATTTGACAGGAAGAAGGGAAAAGAGGGAGCATTTATATATGGATAAGCAGGCATAAAATATGTAGTGAGATAGAGAAGGATGGGGAGTTAAGGAAATCAAGATAAAGGGGAAAAAATGTAGGAGGAAGCACTTGCTGTGGCACTGACCAGTGTTGAGGACTGTATTAACCAGCTAGTGCTAAAAGGAAGTGATGGGGATGCAGGTGAATGAGATGCAGATCAGCTGGAACTTGCAGGAAAGGTTTTGCTATTAAGAGCGGTACTCCTCTGGCTGGGCAGGTGTGAGGAGCTCTGGTTACAGGTCTTTGTGTGTGGGAAGGTTTCTACATTCAGCTCAAAGGACCATTAATCAACAAGTCCAATCCCTTGTTTATCACAGGTCATTGAGAATGGCAGCTCATTATTCCAGTGGAGAAACCCATTGGTTGGGTGACTGAAGCGTATTTTCCAGAGATGGCCAGTCTTGATTTTGAAGAGATGAAAAGAGGATCCACCTTTTCTCTTGGGAACTGAATCGTTAATCGCACCCTCCTCTTTGAATTTGCACCTATGATACTTGTCCAGATTTTGCAGGCATTAGAAGCTATGGAGTGGCTTCTTAGGGAGACCTCAGGCAGGAAAAGGCAGGATGAGAGCAGCTGATGGCATGGAGAATTTCCTTGAAAGTGGAAAAATACAGGCAACTGACTTTCAAGGAGAAATGTTCCTTTCTCCAGAGGTAAACTTGGGTGTTGCCATCCCTGTGAACTTCAGCTGTGTGAATTAGGACCAATAAAAATGTTGCTCTGCCAAGGTCTGGGCTGATTGAGGGAATGCCCAATGTTGTTAGCTGACCTTGAGGGAACACAAGTCCCTTTAAAGTAGCAGAGTGCTATAGGTATTTGAAATCTGGAGTAACTGAGGTTTTGCTTTAACCAACTTGGAGCTCATGAGTGTGCTAAAACGTCACCCTGAAGCCACAGACATGTGGAGAAAACCCCATTGTATCAAAATTGCAGTTAGACAGGACAGTCAGTGAAGGTCAGTGGAATACAAGGCAAATACTGTGTACAGGAGGAAAATAAACAAGTTTTCTGGCACTATGAAACTGAGAGCAGGGTGTTTGTTTATGGAGAGAGCCATTTGCAAACAGGGAAAGGCTGCCAGTGATATGGGAAGCTTTTCTGATGCACAGCAGGTGCTCCTCAGACCTGAGTGAAGAAAGCAGCAACTGGGAGGACATTTTTTTTCTGAACATTGTGAACTAACAGAAGACAAACAAGTTTCTAGGTCTGTAGGAAGTAGCAGGAAAACAAGTTGCTGCACTGGAATAAGCCAAAGGTTCGAGCCACGTGATGTGGGGTATTTACCCGGGGCATCCAGGGGTCGTGCAGCGGGAACACGTGTGCAGGGAGTTGTGTAATAGACATGGGCCTGATCTTGAGCCAAAAAAAAAAGCTGCAGAGCAAGGATGTTTAGAAGGGCTTCTCTGGGTGTGAGTGTCAGGGTCATGACTCTTCAGTGCACTGCGTCCTACCCACCAAACAAATTTTGGCTAGTTATGGGTGCTTTATGCTGCACTGCTTCACAACTGGATTTTTTCCTTGCACAGGGAATATCAGTATTTCTAAGTAACTTTCCTAATAGGAGCAGGAAATCAAAATACTTGCCAAGGAGGTGGAAGATGCAGTGAAATGAAAATTTCAGGAGAGTTTTGAGTTAGAAAAGTTGCGCTCAGTGTATTCAACCTAAGTAAAACACTTAGATTTGACAGGATAACATTATTCTTATACGGACAACAATTCCTAATGAAACATGCCAGTCTGCTGGGACTAGTTGATTTGGAACTATTTTAGTTTTAGTGCTGTGAATAGGAAAAATAAATTAAAAAAATGCAATTTGGAAATTTATGTTTTTCCTGCTTACTTACACTAGGTGAGAATTTGGCTCAGACAGCAGGTCACCGTCTGGTCTTATGGGGGATTTAGGACTGAGTGTCTCAGAGTACTGGACATATTTGAATTGAGGCCACTTGCAGCCTAAACCTTGAATCCAGTAGTGCTTTGCAGCTGCAGATAAGGATGAGGTCATACGCCAGATTGTGGTCTCCACAATACATCATTACCAGGATAATCACATCTGCAAGAAGGACTGTTAGCGTCATGCATTATTGAATGAGGTCAGGTACTTCTATTTCTGAAATGAGTCCAAGACTGTGTAATTTGACTGCTTATTAGTTTCCAGGGTGAAGCTGCCAAGAGACCATTACCAGGAGTTATATGAATTGACAGGGAAGGCTCAGAGGACAGTTTGAACCCTGTGATGGACAGGCATAGATTTTGCAGTCAGTAGGCTATCAGTCTAGTTAAAAAATGATGGCCTACAGACATCCCATTTCTGATGTATTTGCTATATCTTTTTCTTTCCTTAATTGCCTGATTTCCAAATGCAGCTATCTCTGATACTGACATTAAGGATCAAATCCAACTGGTTTAATTGGATACTGTTCACTGAAAACAAACAATTTTGGTCCTGAGAGAATTTAATGTTTTAAAATTTCTGCTCAGATATTTGGCATCACTGTGGTATGTCTAGATGCAGGCAAACTCAACTTTGCCACTCTGTTCAACAGATGCAGGCTCTTCTGCCTGCATTCATCCTGAACAGACATTGTATAGGCATATTAACTCCGCTGTGAGCTTGAGACAATGCGTGGTAGCTTTCAGCATGGTACGCCCAGCTATATAGTCACAGCCAGCATTTGTTTTGGAGCTGGCTCATTTCTAGCCAGTTTGGAGCATAAAGGAAGTGCAAGACCACATCTGCTGGCAAATTCCATCTAGACATACCCAGAGACAACTGTATTTCGTAGATTGTGACACTGCAGTCTGAAAGGTAAGGTTTGGGATTTATTCATTATACCAGGCATACAAAGGATAGCAGACCAGAGCAGGGAGACTGAAAACTGGATGCCCAAGCTTAGGCAGCTGAAGCAAAACCTGCCAGAAATGGCCAGTTGTACTGGCTGTTTCAGCTGTCATGGACAACTTGAACCGAGGATAGCAGGATAGCAGACCAGAGCAGGGAGACTGAAAACTGGATGCAGGCAGCTGGCAGCTGAAGCAAAACCTGCCAGAAATGGCCAGTTGTACTGGCTGGGGGGGGGGGGGGGGCCTTTTTAGAGAAGTCCTAAATTTTTTTTTCAAGCTGATTCCTGGCACATCTTTCAAATCAGGATTTCTAAGGCATCCTAAAGGGAGCACTTCAAAAGGGCTAGACTCTTTTCAGGATTGTAGTCCTAAAATCCATCCTGTGGGTCCTAAATGAGTGGCTGGAGCTGCACAAATTCATCGGTTTTATAATCCATAAAGAGCTCTCTGGTCCAGCCTTCTGCATAACTGGTGAGCCTTACTCAGGAATTAAGCTTCTTTTCGAGCTGTAGCAGAGTGCTTGGAAAGACTGCAGCCTTGATTTGAAAGACTTTGCTAGAAGGAGGATGTACCCTGGTTCCAGGGACAGCAGTGATGCCTTTGATCTCCTCTACTTCCTTCTGGCAAGTTGCAGTTGTGACATTTGGTGTCTCACTAGAGTCTCAAACTATAGGTTTTTGGGAGCTGTTTTGTGGCTTGGGGGAGGGGTGGCATATGGAACAAATGTTCTGCATTCAATTGCTCCCCTGGGTTTCAATGCGGGCTCAGCACACTAGAAGATCTAGACAAAGGAACATGGTATTTCTGAATTTTGGGATTTGAAAAACTATTAAAGTCATTTTACCACTATAATGTACAAGGATTCTTGAAACAAAAATAAATTCCTGTCTCTGCCACTTACCCAGAGCTTCAGAGATGCAATCAACCCAGCAGTCATCCCCTCGCCAGAAATAAAAATATCCATGGTGGCGTTTTATTTCCTTCTTCTGCAGACCTGGGATAAGCAACACATGATTTGGTGCTGCTGACATCTGGCAGCATCATTCCTGTTTACTGTAAACACGAGTCATCGCCCATGGAGTATTTTATTGCTTGTGGTTTCCATCTTGTTGTGTGCAGCAATTATGCACATGGCGCAATCTTTCCATGTCAATAAAAATGTTTCATTCTCAGCAAGGAACATAAGAATAAACCCAGCAATTCTTATGGGCTACTGTGCTGAGTTAAATGGGATGTGATGGGGAGGAGCTCTGCAGGGGGCTCGGCGCGGAGGGTAGGGTGGCTTTCTTCTCCAGGGTCGCTAGGTGGGACTCACGGACTCGGGGGCAGTGGGCAGAAAGTTGGTGCAAGCGATCGCTTCTCCAGCCTGCAGCTGAGAAAAGGCGTGCAGCTGAGGAAAGGCCTCACAGCTTTTGTTTGCTTTGTTGGCAAAATGTTGTGCAGCAGGATGCCTTGTGAGTGCTGCTGGAGACTTTCCTTCATGCTAATTTCTGTTTCTGTCTTTATAATTTTTTTTTTCTGGTTATCCAGGAGTTCAGAGATGTTTTCAGTAAAGGATTCATGAGAGAATCTTCAAAGGGGACTACAGCCAGGGGAAAATCATAAGCATGAGTGGAAAAGTAGTGTTTTAAATTAGAATGAAAGCTTGGGGGAAGTCACTTAGGCCCAAATTCACAAGTTGATTTAAGCCTCTTATTCCTGCTTAGGTGCCCTGCTTTCCCTTTGGAGTTAGGCATCTAAAGGTCTTTATGATCAAGCACTTCCCGCTTCATTCTTCCCTTGGTTTATTGGGAAACTGAGTACAACGTTTGCCTGCTTTGGTGGGAGCACGAGGGCATTTGTCTGGGGCTCCAGACAGTTGGGCTAGTCTTAGCAAGTCATCCAGCCTCTCTCTACAGTTGCTGGGGAGGGGCAGGCCCTTCTGGTGGGTGATTCATCTCCGCGGAAGATAGGTGTCTGAGATACATGGAATGAATCTCTCCCTGGAGGTGCCAGCCTCTCTCCACTGGCTGTCCGTGGAGCCTAGCCAAAGAGTTTAGATTAGGCGCCTAAGTTTTAGGCAGCTAATGGTATGGGAGGCAAATTTCACCCCCAGGAACTTTGGGTGGAATTTAAGCAGTCTGAAAATGACAGTTGTGCAAGCAATAATAAACAGTCTGTAGCTCCACATCTGGAATCTCCTTATAAACAGGGGCATGCAAATCAATTAGATAAAAATCTGAACATTTCTGAATCTCCTGCCCAAACTTGAACAGAATCTTCTCTTGGATTTGATGAAAATCCCCTTCACTCTCCAAACTATATATAACTTTTGTTTTGCCACACAAGGAACCTTCTCCTTGGTTCACACAGGGATGGGGATGCAGGAGCCTTGGATTGCTCTCAGAGCGTCTCATCTCTGGACATTCCTGATTTGGCCAAGGCGGTGAGAGTTGGTGCTGAGAGCCTTCTGGGATGAGCCCAAGATCACACTGTGGCATGATTCGTGGCTCAGTGCTGCTGATCGAAGTGCTCCAGATAAGCTAAGATGTAGATAAACACCCCAACTGCTAAGTGCTTATCCAAACCAAGCCTTTCAACGTTTATCCACCTTGACTGTACATGACTTTGCCCTTAGCAACAGAGATTACACCCACTTTTTTCTCTTCCACTTCCAGCGGAGGAGCAAGAACCTACTTGAAGACAAGTAAAACACCTTAGGCTTTTAGGTTCCCACACCTTTCTTCTTTCTTTTTCAGAAGCTAGACTGATTATGTATTCATTTCTCATTGTAGTCACTACCCGAGAAACTGCAAATTCAGGTAGGGGTGCTAGGCAGTTCGTTGCAAAGGCAAGTGGTCCCTAACTCTACTAGAATGGATGGGTAGGCCAGGGCATGTGGGTCTCACTTTCATCAGCATTGGTTAACAATTGCTCTCGGAGATGGGACTGTAGGCTCATGGTACCTGCCTTAGTCTGAATAACCTTGGTTCTACTGGCTGCCTATGAAGGGGAGGATTTTATTTATTTGTTAATTATTTTTCGTCTTCCCTTCTAGCCTTGAATGTTTTGTTGGCCTTGGGTTTTTCCCTCTCTTTCTCTTGAGTCCCTGGAGATAAGAGAATAGAAGTGACCCCATCCATTCCTCCCTTTGATGTCATAAAAAATCTCAGATGCCTTGTGGCTGTGTCTTGTTCATGCACTCAGGGTAAAACTGACCTTTTGACTTTGGGTCAGGAGGAATTTTTCCCTAAGTTAGACTGACAGAAGCCATTCTTTTCCTTCTGTTTTTGTGTGTTTCCTAAGTCGCATGAGGTACGGGCCACTTTCTCTGACCAGTAGGCATTATCGCCTAACAAATTACCTGTTCTTGCAGGGACTTGGGGTTTCTTCTTTCTGCCTGTAGTGCATTGTATTTTTTTGTGGCTTTTGGTTTTTCAAATTAAAGATTTTAAGTTGTTACGGATTACGTGGAAGTGTTTTGTGGCTTGTGGTGTGTAGAGTTATGTGGAGTCAAGTTTGGTGGACCTTTCTGAATAAATGTTGTTACACATTGACTGTGAGGGGCTGCATGTGATGAACCAGGAGATTTCTGTGTTTGAGTCCGGGGGTTCTTTGGCTTCTCCGATTCATCTGGGCACATACAAGTAAATGTTACTGCACTTCCTCTCAAAAACTGCCTTAATCTTTACATTTATGGGGAATTCAAACTGTCCAGAGGTGCTAACTCACCAGGCAGCCTTAGACATTCATGTTCTCTCATTCGTTATTCATAGATCAAGCAACTCATTGGCAACGGTATAAGAAGCTTCAGTTCTTACCTGGAAGGTCACCTCTGAAAAGAGGCCTTTCTTTTCCCATGTATCTCTCCCCTCAGCCTTTCCGTTAGGAAGGACTGGGCCAAGAGCACAATTTTTTGCACAGAAAACTGAAATAAAAGTAGTTATGCTCATAGAAAAAGATAGTTTTGTTTATTAAGAAGTAAAAAATACGTTGGATGTGTTATGTGTATACATATTATATGGTAAATACTAAAAAGCTTTCATTCTACGCTCCCCTCCCCCCTTTTTCTTTACAATAAATATTCTGGTTTCAGTCCCTTTTTTGACAGATTAGACAATTCGGATGCAAATGATTAATTTTAATCCACGAAGTGTTAATTTTTGACAAAACCCCCACTTTTCATCAAACATATTTTGATTAAAAACATTTCAGCTATTCCTACTGTCAAGAGTCCAGGCACAGGTGCTAATTGGTATAAATTGTGGCATAAATGTGTATGCACAGCAGCTTATTTCCTGGAATCCTTTGAATGGGCATCAGATGGAAAAACTTTCGAGCACTAGTGATGTGACCTGCATTTGACCACGGTATCTAGAACCAGTGGGTTCATACCCTATGAGTTATCCAAGTTTGGCTATATTTACTTTTAAAATATTGAAACAGTTTTCTGAGTAAATGAAAACTCTCACTGGCAGAATGTGCTGAAATACACATGAATATTAGAATCTTGGACATACACCTTAAAATTAATAATTTAAAGTGCAAGTGCATGTTTTGTTTTGTTTTTCCTCAGAAATACGACCAGACACACCCAGAGAGGTTAAACAGGGAAGGCATGAAGAAGATTTAGAATGACAGTATAAAAAAAAATCAGAGACACTCCATGTCACACTGAACTTAATTCTGGTTCCTAGGAGTTAATGCTAATATTACTAGTTTTCTCCTGGACCATGGGTTGGGTTGGAGGAGCACTCTGGGGGTCTCTAATCCAACTTCTTGCTCAAAGCATGGCTAATTTCAAAGTCAGGTCTGGTTGCTCAGAGCCTGGTCCACTTGAGGTTTGGAAATCTGCAAGGAGAGATTTGACAAGGCCCTCTCTGCACCCCTGTTCCAGTGCTGGACCACTCTCCCTGTGAACATTTTTGTTTCCTGATATCCAGTTGCAACCTACCTTGTGCTATTTGTGTCCATTACCTTTTGTCATTTTTTCCAGGCACCTCTGAAAAGAGCTCAATTCCATCTTCTCTATAACCCCTTTCTAGGCAGTGGTTAGCTCTCTCCCTTTGCCTTTGCTTCTGGGTACTCAACTAAGAAATATTTAAAAAAATCTCACTGAAGTACCTTGTACTGGTTTTAAAAAAAAAACAGAAACCAAACACGAGTACCTTGTACTGGTTTTAAAAAAAAAACCAGAAACCAAACACAACTTATTAAACAGCACTGTCAGTTTTATCAGTAATTTCCAGGAGAGCAGAGTTACCCCAATAGTAAATCCTTTTATGAGTCCATTCCTTCATGTTTTTAATGCGATTTCCAAACCAAAAAAAGGTTAAATGCTCCCTAATACTCATCCTAACCAAACAGAAGTTCTGACCTTTCTAAGCTTTGACCTCCAAGGGCAATATTTACAAAACAAAACTGTCTAACCAGAGATGCTAGGTGTTGGTAAGCATTAGTGGTCAGTTGGCTGTGCAGGCATTGGCCAGATCTCTCTCTCAGTTTTGGTTTCAGAAAACTTGCTTGAGTTGCTGTCTTATGAATGACAGCAAAATGAGAGCTTTTGGAAGTCAACCTTGCCCTTCTGGGGACAAACTTGCAGAAACCAAACACACACTTGGGTCTGTGTATGGAAAATACGTATGGCACTCAAGCACTTGTGAGATGGCTTAGGTAAGGGGAACCTAACCAGCCCAGCCAGACACTTGCACAGATGTGGGAGGTTGGTGGGTGGGGATGTTTACCTGCTTGGCATATGCTACTACAGTATGTCTGCATTTTTATGTGCGTATCTTCTCTATGCAGACTTCACCCTTCTGCCCTGAGCACTCAGGAGCAGTTCCTCTGCTGGTGTATGTGCCTGCAAACCCCAAGGAAATCAGCTGGGAATTTGCCCTAATATTTTCCATTGTCTTTCCATGGGGTAAGAGCAACTCTTTCCTAGGTGTAAAATTATGAGCACTGAGGAGTGCTTAGGTACTCAGAAAAGCTAAAAATGGCCTCCTCAAATGCAGCTGTATGGTGGTCAGAAGGCTCTATTTTTACTTGACTTGCGTTTGCACAGAGGCATCCATGCACGACTTTCTGTTGTTCCTGGAGTCTTTCAAGCATATGGTAAATAGAGTTTCAATGGGTTGGAACCTATTGCTTCAGGAAATGTTGTTACAAATTGTTTTTCCACTGCAGTGCATTGAGGGTTTTTCATGCCACCCCCAACATATGCTCTGAAATCCAAGTGGTCTCCAGAAGGGAGTGGCCAAGAGGTTTTGCGGTGATGTGAAACCCATTAGGCTTGCAGAGAAAGTGGTAAAAGCATCACAAAAATGTATCAGAGTGTAGAAAAGCTGGGGCTATTACTCAGAATGCAGCGAAACTGTGTTTCTCTAACTAGATTAGTTTACATCTTGTGGTATATAAAGAAATAAAAATTACGTAGATTGCAATAAGCCATGCTTTTCTAACTAAATAGATTGGCTTACATTTTGTGGCAGGGGGAAGAAGTGTTGACTAAGAGACTGGTTTTTTTTTTTTTTAGTCCCACTTGCCAGGGATTTCTGATTCTGAAATCCAAGTGGTCTCCAGAAGGGAGTGGCCAAGAGGTTTTGCGGTGATGTGAAACCCATTAGGCTTGCAGAGAAAGTGGTAAAAGCATCACAAAAATGTATCAGAGTGTAGAAAAGCTGGGGCTATTACTCAGAATGCAGCGAAACTGTGTTTCTCTAACTAGATTAGTTTACATCTTGTGGTATATAAAGAAATAAAAATTACGTAGATTGCAATAAGCCATGCTTTTCTAACTAAATAGATTGGCTTACATTTTGTGGCAGGGGGAAGAAGTGTTGACTAAGAGACTGGTTTTTTTTTTTTTTAGTCCCACTTGCCAGGCTGGATTTCTGATGCCTTTGTTGTGTAGTGACAATCTTTGGCTATAGCTATTTTGGGGCACCTTCTTTTTTGGCTAGCTCTTCTTAGACACTTATGAACAGAAGTTGCCCATAAACACCTATGGGCAAAGCATATTTTTCTTTAGCAATCACTCTTCATCCATTACAACTGTTCTCCATATCTCTTGAACCTCGGTCTCACAGGAACCTTTCTATTATGTAGGGCATCTCCTGACCATGAGATCCTTTTTCCTCCACATCAAGTGTTCTCATCTATTTTTCCTGGAAAAACTTTGTATCTCTTTCAAGAATCTCTTTCACACCGTATACCCTTTATGATGTCAAGGTCTCATCCAGTTTTCCTCCCAAATTAGAAAAAAACAACTAATGTATATGGGCAGAGATCCAAGGGTTCCAGTGTGTTTTCCATTTATACCAACTGGCAGATCTCATTTGGTGAGTTGAAAACGCGAGAAATTGAGCTGAATGCCCAGAACAGCAAACTGTCATAGGTAGGACTAATGTGAAGGCTGGCTGGAAAAGAGGGATGGATTTGTTGCATATGGGAGACACGCAGAGAGCTTGAACAGAAATAGTGTCTTACTTCATGGAAAATCTTTAAATCCACAGTGCTAGGATAGGATTTGAAGGATGAGATCAAGGCATCAAACTTTGATTTAAAATTTTTTTGGAAAAAAAAATCTTCCCCTTCTGCTAGACTAAAGCATCCATTGGCTTTTGTGGCATCACGCTTGTGACCTGGGTTTGGAGGAAGGCAGTCAGTGGACTGTTGGACAATTATAGTTTTGGTTCAGATCATAGACCCTCTATTAGCTGAGCACTATAGAAAACCTTATTTTTCCTCTGAAGCGGCTGATAACTGCCTGTGACAGGATACTGGATTTCGAGGCACCACCGTTGCGTTGTTATCTGTCAGTTCCTATGTTTCCACAGGTTAAAAAAACCCCACAGTCCTCTCCTACAGTGTATGCAGACTCAGAAATAATTACCTTCTGGCAAATTGTGGTGCCTCCAAATTGTTCTTTGTAGCTTGCTGAAATGCTGTCTTCTGGGAGTCAGCTTCATATAGACAACACTGCACGTTAGCTGGGTAGAGACTAGTCAAATTCATGAAACTCAGAAAAGTGGGTACTCAGCTTGTACCCGAAATGAAGAGCAGGCAGAGTAAACCTGGCACAGCAAGGTATCTCTATGTGGATGAAATAATTAAACAAAACAGAAGAATATATCTACCTTGAAAGCCTGTGAGAGTCAAATCAAAAGCAGATGGAAGGCATTTAGAAGAAATTCAGGCTGGCTGAATTGCATTCAGGCAGATAAAAGACTTTGCTAAAGAATATATCTTCCACTTAACACAGAGAGGAAGTCCTACAACTCATGTGGGCTTCAAGTGATGACATATGGTTCAAGTATCATGGTCCTCTTCTGAGAAAAGAGCACAAAGGCTTGTCACCACCCCAGTGAAACATTCAGAAGGCTGAGACAGGGCCGAGTCTGTTCTCTTGAAGCAGAAAGCAGAGCCAAGCACTCTGATGACAACAGATGAACAGAGCTGATTTTTTTAAGGAAAACAGCTCATAATTAGAGGCCTTGAACCCCTCACCCATAAAGGATTTGTCCTTATATTGCATAGATATGGGGCAGGTATTTCAAGGTATTTCAACTTACTGAAATCTATCTGTCGTCTCGGAGTTTCGTGAAGGAAGAATTGGCCATGGATGTCTTCAGATCCCTGTTTCTTGGTGTGAAACTGCCTCCATCATAAACACACGCAGCAAAATAAACCACATCTATGAGGAAATCTTTTTTCTTTTATGCATTGCTTTTGTGAGGCTGTAAAAAGTACATGTCCTGTTGTTACAGTTGAAGATTAACTCTTCTGAGTGTGTAAACCACTTTTGGGTTCACTTCGATGACCGGCAAGTCTCTTTGTTAAAATAGCAAAGTTTGTGACAGTTGCAAGATGCTTGTGGATAACCATTTCCAGATTTGAAGTGACACCTGCTGGTGTTGAAATTTGAGCCAAAATGTGACAATCATCTCATCACAGTGCAGAATTGCAGTATGTGAGTCACAAGATGTGCTCATCGAAAAATATCAACTTTGAAAGATTAAATGAACCCCCAAAACTGCCTGTAATCAAGACTCTCCCCCCACTGCTCCTGGCCCTAATTACTAAGGAAGAAATTTTAAGTACACGTAAGGCAGTTGAGGGTGTGTGTTAGTCACCCAAAGAGTAAACAGGGAAATTAATTAAAATAAAATGATTCATTATAAATTATTCTCACAGCTACATTCATAATGATGTGAGAAATATTCCAAATACTATTAGAAAAGCACTCCCTCTGCCCGTAGTATTTCTGGCACCTCTAGAAACAGCAAGTGCTGAAACTCCCACGTGAGGGATGTTTCCTGTGAGCTGTATTGCCAGATTGTACCTGTATTTTTGGATAAGTATTTGAACATTTGCCTGCATATGGAAAAAGAGCCTGAAGCCTGAACTTTTCTGAGGGTAGCTGTTACCACGTGGATCCCCACATTTCTATGCTGGGGCCAACCACAAGTAGTTAATAGGAAGAAATGCGAAGCGATGCCTAGAAAAGGTGAAATGTGAGCTAAGGCAGTTGCTCAGGATGGGGCCCTGGAGAACCGAGATGGGATGGTTGCAACCCTGCTTAACTCCTGGAGATCAGAAGAGTCCTTGCATTGATTTGTCCTCTGGCTTTTTTAAAGGGCAGTGACTTCTTCCTTTCCCACTGGGCTTTCTGCAACGCAACACCACCCGTCACATCAAGTCCTTCTACTTGCTCATTGTAAAAAACAAAACACGCCTCCTTTCCACCCAAAAAAACACCCACCCACCCCATCCCCCCAGTAACTGTCAGGGTCTCCTAAGGTGCTCTGAGGGAGTGTGTGTGTCTGTCTGTATGTCTGTTACACATGTGTTTAATTCACATATTTTCTACTGGAAGGGATGTGAAAGTGTGAGTTTAGAATTTGAAACAGAACAGTTTGGGGTTATAAAAATTTAGCTTGGCTCAGAAAGGCTCTATGTAAGCAGAGACTTAATTGACTTCTGCTGCCTCCAATGGGTCTCTGCCAGTCATTCAGGCTAGATCGACGGGCTGTCACGTAATCTGTGCATTGGGGGACCTGGACCAGCAGTTCCACAAACTGGGCATTTATTTTAGGCATCCCAAGGGGATCCTGGAGGACCAGCCCCCAGATCTGTAGCCTCTCTTGGAACATTCTTTGTGAGAAAGACATTCACCTGCTCTGCCTTCATGACTTTGTTGCCACTGTTTAATTTGCAGCCATTGCCTTGCCTTGCCCCTTTTTCCTTTTGCTGTTGCGTCTTGCAATCTCTTTTCTCAAACCGCTAAATAAAAACTCTGCAACAGTGGTAGAAGTTCCTGAAGAGTGAGCCGACCAAGTGCTGTAGAAGGAGAGGTTCACAGTGCTGCTGGAGGTGGAAAACAGTGCCTGGTAACTTCACGTCGACTTAAGCAAGAAAAAGGAATTCAGCAGAGAAGCCTGATGAGTAATCTCTGTGGAATTCATATGGGAAGTTTTATAATACCCCAGAAATGTTTAGCAATACCTTTCCAGAATCCTTTACTGCTTAAGGTGGTCTTGATGTCCTCAAGCTTCTGAGACCTTCTGGTCCTGCATTAGTACTGTCAAACTCCTAAATCCCTCCTTGCAGGAAGAGCGTAAGAAGTAGTTTCAAGCCAAGCTCTAGGTCTGCTCTGGGCTGTGTATTTGGAGAGGAATCCCTCCAAGTTTACTGAAGCAGTTTTGCCATTCACTGAAACACAGTGTTCATTGAAAAACAATGTTCCACCAAAACACTGAAGGGGAAGTTTTATTCTCTTTCTTTCATTTGTTTAAGACCAGGGATTTGGCCTGGTAATTTTGTTTACTGAAATATTGAAGGAAAGTCTGTCTGGCCCCATCTTTGTAGTATCTGAACTCTTTCCAAGTTTTTGAGGGTGGGGCTGCAAACTCAGTCTTCTCAGGCCCTTTCTAATTTCTCACCCTAAAAGTGATATGACAGTATTTTTTTGCTGTGTCTTCACTGGCATAATGGGGTGTGTTTTTACCCAGTGGTAACTCACACATGGTAGTTATGTGCAATAAAAATACAGCAGTGCGTTGCAGCAGTGTAACTCCCCAAGATCGGACAGGGGCGCTGAGAGTATAGAGCTCATCATCGCATGGGGGAAAATGGCAAACAGCCTGGTCTTAGGTTAGGGTTTTTCAGAGATATGTATTATCTATTAAAAATCTCAAAGTACCTTAATATAGTATCACAATCTGTTGAAGGGTAAAATTTTTATCCCTGTTATTGTTATCCCATATTGTGGGGAAAGCCTTAGTTGGTGTACAGCACTTGAAAATTGCATATGAAAAAAGTATCATGTACGTGTGAAGAAGTCATCAGAGGGAAGTGGGAAAACTTCTATACTTAATCTTGAAAATGGCAAAAGTTGATGCCCTCTTTGCTGGGAGTGCAGATGACCAAAAAATGCCTGTTTACTTATTGTGGAAGATATTGTATCATTTTTATTTACTCTAAAATGTTGCTATTTAAAGTGAGGAATTATTTTGTTTTTCAGTTAAAGCCTTCTACTTTCTTTTCTTTTAAAATAATTTGATTTCTAAAGATGAAAACCTGAACCTTTTTTTTTAGAAAATTTGGTTTTCATTACTGATTTTAATTGTCACAGTAACTTTTTAACAATATATGAGTTTTTGGTGAGAAATGTCCCTTTTCATTGAAATATTTCAGTGAAAATACATTGCCTGCATGAGCCTCCTTGGCTCATCTGTGTTTGTGCCAGGTGTAATTTAATGATCACAAGATTGCTAGATAGCTAAGATAAGTGGGATGTGATTTTTTTTTTAAAGCTACTAGAGGAGTTTGTTACTCAACTTCTGTGAAATTAATGAGAAAAACATGGCCCTTGAAAAGCACAAACACCAGTTTCCCTGCACTTTATTTTGACACTTGGTGGGAGGGATGTAGCCTTGATATACTTCTACTGGAAAGGTGCTTATGTTGCACAAAGAGGGCTTCCCGATCCAAAATTAGACAAGAATAGCCAAAACAACTGTAGGAAAAGAAAAATCTGCTTGGTCAGGAAATGAGGAGACATTCACTTCTCATTTCACTAGTTAATAAGGATATTTTAGGTGCATTCCAGCAGGGAAATCCTCTCTTCCAAACATGAATCTCAGGCGAGGTTCCTCAGGGTCCCATGAACCTCTCGGCAAACCTAAGTCCATTTGGACGCACGAATGCTGGAATGAGCTTGACGTGCAGTTGGCCTGGAATGAGTTACGTCTCCAGCTGGAAACCATGCAAAGTGTGATGGTTTCATACGGCTAGATATGACCCTAATCCCAGCAGGATTGCTTAGGCTGAAATCAGCAACTGAAGATGTGAATGTTTCCTCCAAACCACCTTGCAGTGCTTCCTGAAGCTCATCCATCACTGTTTAGGCATAACAGCTCCTAATGTGGAAAATTAGTGACCTTGATGAAGAACAGAGATTGTTTGATATCAGTTGGTATAAGTCAGTTTGATTAATTTGACTGAATGTAACCAGAGTTAACCTCCCTTGGAGGTTATAATGATAAATCAGAAGAATAGGTGATCCCATACATAGAGTTCCCCAGCTCAGGAAGCCGAGAGTGGGTAAACCTGACTTGCCCACGGTGGAAGTCAGTAAGTGTGCATTTATACTGGGTTGCATCGCTGGATCCCTTCTGGTCCTGTGCATAATATTCATATGAGTATCTGCACTGTCTGTGAATGAAACAAAAGCCCATCCGCATCTTCAAGTGGAGACAGAGCAAATAGTAAGTGCGACTATGTTTGAAATGTCACAGATCACTGAGATAAGTGAAGCTGCAGGTGGCAAACATGCAGCGTGGTGGAGGCAGGGCTAAAGCTATGTGGGAGCCAGCATAGGAAATGTGGGCTAAAAGCAACAGTCATCAGGAAATGAATCTGGAAATTATTGTTGAAACAGCCCAGGGCAAAGCTGCAGAACAGAAATGGCTGCTGACCTCCTAGGGTAAGTTGTAAGAGCTGGAATGAGTAAGCAGAAGAAAATACATAGTTTGGAGATCAGAAACTTATATTTGCTCTGCCTCGTAATGCAAGGAGAAGGGGACATTTGATTAAAATAGAAAGGTGATGAAAAAAATGCTAATAAAAGAGTACTTCTTCACTGGGTACATAATTAAAAAGGGGAGCTCATTGCTTCAAGGTGTCTTTGAGATCAGGAACTTAGCAGGAATTAAAAATAAACAAACACAACCCCCCCCAACCTGTGATATTTCCATGGATAACAAGAATATCCAGTTTTGTCAACAGTTCTGCTTCACTGCATAAATTCACTTCTGACTCGTCAGGGTTAATACTGTTTTCCTCTGAGAAGGATACTTTAACTGCTTACTGCTTGCAGTTTTCCTCTGGAAGTGCTGGCATCACCAGGAGTCAGGCACAAAACAGGGGACTAGGCTGACTACTGATGTGATGCAGTATCCCTGGGTGATGCTTTTAAGGCATCTGGCTCTCGGTCTGTCCTCGTAAGGAACATTGTTCCAACCGGGGGCTGCTGGACCACAGACAAACATTATTGCTTTTGGAAGTGGTTGTCTGGGATAATGAGGTGATAGACAGTCTCCACAAGGAATGCTTAAAGGATGTTAATCTCACCTAGTGAGAAGGGACTGCAGAACTGTGGCACATGTCACGTAATTAAATAGCTCATTGCTACAGGATATTGTGGAGGCCAAGAGTACAGATGGATTTGAGAGGGGAGTAGACACATTCGTGGAAGGTAAGTGCATGAGTAGCTCCTAGTCCTGATGCGACCTCCAGTTTAGGCAGTCCTTGGAAGTGATGATTTCCAGACACCAGGAGGACGTGCCATGGAAAGCGACCATTTTCTATGTGACTTTTTCTTTTACACTCTTTCCCTTTCAGTCACTGTGGAAGACAGAATAGTTAACTAGACGGATGTAGACTCTGATTCTTCTTTTGGTTTTATCTTTATATACTTAAGAGGACTTAGAAATTCCTGAAGGGCAGATGACTCACGTTGGCAAGGGGTTCAGAAATCAGAGGATAGTCTGAAAACCCTGGGAAGCTAGATGGGAATAAGGCAGACATATTATGCTCAAAGAGTACTTAAGCATATGGAATAAGTTACTGGGGAATGGCAAGCAATGTAAAGACATTATACTAAGACTTTAAGATGATACTTTAAGGCGATACTTTCTAAGTTCAAGGGACACCTCCATCTCTCTTTTGAGGAGGGTCTTGGGAAAAAGCAGCCTTATGGAAGGGAGTAGGATTAAGAAGATCGCTGGGAAATGGCAGGCGGATTGTGCTGGATACCCTTTCCCTGTTCATAAAATTTCTACCGTCCTCATGAGAGGAAGAGAAAATAAACCAAGGAATGGTAATGCTCGGGGTTACACAATCAGGGTCGGAGGCTGCTGACCTTGCCGCTAATGGTTTATGGGCAGCCACAGGCGTCTGCCGCTGCCCTGTGTTTTTGTTACATATTATCTAGCAGTTGCCAAATGACTCGGTCCCAATATGCAGGAAATTACTTGAGAGCTATATTTAGCAAGATGAGCCCGTATCTTGATTTGGCTGGAAGCTGAGGCAGATTGAATTAATCTAGGGGAAAGACGGAGTGTGTGGGGTCCCGGCAGAACGTTTTCCCCCAAATTTCCTGAGGTCCTCTGACCTCCCTGCGATTTCTGTTGTGGACCAGCCTGAGGGCGATCACAGTGAAGGCAGAAGAAAAGGGGGTTTATGGGTTCCTGGTGCTCCATGTTGCAGCACAGCCCAAGGTAGCTGGTCCCACCTCTGCAGCATAGCAAGGGCAGCCGCAGTGTGAGTGAATCCTCCTGAGGGACCACAGGGTGGGCTCCATCCTCCTGTGGCAGCCCTGAGGCTGCAATCTCAGCCAGCTCCTCTGCCTAAGGCTGGACGTGATCCACCCGTCAAGCACGACGCTTCCCAGCACTCTCCCACCTCAAGTTCCCTCACAAACTCCCTGGCTGTCATACAGCTCTGGTTTCTCAGCCTCTTTCCCACCAGAAACCGGGCTTAGGAGGTGAGATGGAGGTTCCTCCTCTGGGTGGTCACCACTCAGAAAAAGGCGGCTAAAAGTCACATTCTCCAAGAGCAGCCCTTGTCCCTTCTTGTCCCACCTGGTGGTGCACCAGGCAGGTCCTCTGTCATGGGGCAAGCCATGGCACTGGCTCAGTCCCGGGAGAGAAGGCACCCGCAAGGCTTGAAATCTGCACATGGAGGGTTTCTCTCTGGGTTCCCACCTCCCTGAAGCTGTGCAGGGAGGCTCTCCCTGCAGTTACCTGCCCTTCGTGCAGTTGTCTTCTTGGAGGTATGTGGAGAGTTGTTTGCAACGGGCCTGATTCACAGCCCACAAAATCAGATTGGTTTTGGATCAGACCCCGTGAGGGGTTTGTATTGTATTTCAGCACACAGGAACACAAAAGAGCAGAGTCTGGTTATTTGCTCAATAATTAGCAGCTCCGTCCCCTAAGGGGAGATAGATCAGTGCTGGGATGAGTCTCTAACCGAAGTGCCTGACATTCCCCTGCAGCTACCACGCAGCAGCCAGGTGTTGTGGGAAGGAGGGATTTTATCAGAGCTACGCACCCTTAATGAGTATTTACTGTGCAGTAAGCTTTCAGTTACGCTGGTTACAGGCTCAGGTGAGGCAAGGAACGCGATCTCTGGGCAAACGCAGAGCCCTGAGTTTCCATTTAACATAGTAAGGTGTTTTGCATAGCCTAAATACACAGTGGAAGGTATCTGACAGGAAAGAAATGACATGATAAATACTCAGTGAGACGTCTCCCAGGGAGAAATGCTAAGAGAAAGCTTTTAGCTTAAAGAGTCGGTTTGAAATGTCACCAGTTTTTTCCCATCCGTTCATATTTTCATTAGAGTCAGTTTGCTGATCTAAACAAAAGATGGTGTCATGCAAATTTAACGGTCCACCCAGAAGGTGGGCAGCGAGGTTGCTGTGCCGTGGGTATGGCTGCAGCAAAGCCCCCAAGGTCTTGCACAGCATCCTCCATCACGCGGAGGTGTGTTCCTGTGATTGGAGCTAGGCCTCAGGGGAGGAGGACAGTGAAGGGTTCCTCATGGTCACCAGCTTCTCTGGTTTGGGGCAAGTAAATGATAGTCTGTCTTTGCTGCAGGTCTGAGATCTTGTGAGCTGTTGAGGTTGTGTGAGGTGATTGTCTTCATTCAGTGTGGTATTTAAGCACGTGCTGAGTTCAAAGGGAAACCCAAACTTGTGTGCTTTTGTGAATCAGGGCTATCCTGCCTACTTTTATTCTTACCAAATTAATTGATGAGATTCTTTATAAATGTTGTCCCAGCATTTGGGTTTCTGACATCTGCCCTTTCAAGTGGGCAATGCAGTGACTGAGTAGAGTAGTTGCATTAATTTATTTCTTGTAGGTGACTGTAGCATTCAGTGCAATCATGGCATTTTGAAAGCTGGCAGTGCTAGAACATGGATGGCTGTTGGCATGCCTCTGATGCCAACTCACAGACAGCCAGTCCTGTCTCCCATTGTCAAAAACATACCCTAGGTTTCAGCATTCATCACAATTTGTCTCTCGTAACTGCGTTTTCCCGAGTACTAGAAATTAAATCAACAGTGACAGAATATTTATGGCTCAGAAATATTCTGGATGATTTCTAGAGAAGCTGTTTCCAGTTTGGTTATTTATGTTCTTTTATCATGGATTTTATCCACCCCCCACCCAGCCAGTCCTGTCTCCCATTGTCAAAAACATACCCTAGGTTTCAGCATTCATCACAATTTGTCTCTCGTAACTGCGTTTTCCCGAGTACTAGAAATTAAATCAACAGTGACAGAATATTTATGGCTCAGAAATATTCTGGATGATTTCTAGAGAAGCTGTTTCCAGTTTGGTTATTTATGTTCTTTTATCATGGATTTTATAGAGGGAATGGGGAACTAAACAGCAAAAACCATATGAAACATGCTGAATGATTTCCTCCTTGAGCCAAACATACATTTACTACAGGCAAAGAGATGCCGGTGTGAGTGTGCGCGCAGTTCAGAGCATCCAGACTATGGCCAGTGCTTCAGCTCCTACCACCAGTCTGCAGAGATGTGCAGGCTGGTTGCTCGGCTCACCTGGCACATTGTCTTCATCTGGAGGTTGCCATCATTGCCTAGAGAGAGGCTGGGGATGGTCTGGGAGGAAAGGTCGGACTCGTGTGGGCGAACTGCTTTGATCTGCTCCCTGCCATCGTTCTCAGTCACGTATGGGCGTTGTAGATGAAGCTTGTCAAGGGTCTGACCGCTTTCCTGCTGGGAACACCGCGGAGCCGGTCTTTTCCTCGCTAGTCAGAGTGAAAATTGAAATGTCTAAATTTCCAGTGAAACAAAAATTGGAAGAATGCGTTCAGGAAATTGAGAAGTAAACTTGTCAGGTCCATTTCCACAATGTCAAATTGTTTAAGACTGACTCACCTCTCGCACTGTCCCACTCTCTTCTTGTCCATAAGGCAGTTGAAATAAAGCACTTTGGCTTTGCTGAAATCAAAGATTTTGATAATTTCCCTTGCTAGAAATTTTGCCAATATCAGCATACTTCTGAAAAACGTTCTTGTATCGGTATTTTCTCATATAAAACTGTTCCTTATGCAAAACCGACTACTCTCAGTGATAAGATCTTTTTACAGTTCCTATCCTGGTCTCAGCTCCAGCCTCCCTGTGTTACTGTAAATTTTTATCGCATGCTATAAATAAATAGTAATCATGTACAGAAGGAGTCTTGATCTTGCAAGGGTGTGTCATGATCTAGCCACAATGATGACGTATTGCCAGTTGAACTGATAACCCTGTTACTGATTGCAGTTTTACACATGGCTTAGATCAGGGTTAGAGATACGAGTGGCCAGCCTTCCTGCAGGATCCCCAGGTTTTCTACACGGCTGTGAGCCACAGGACGTATTGCATATCTCAGAGAACTGAGGGAAGGAGCGGCTGCTGCAGCAGACAGAAGCAGCTTTTCTCTGGTCATCCCCCCGAGATGGAGAGCGCTGGGGAAGGGATGCAAGTGCCCTGGGATCCCACCACAGCTTGGATACGCTGGCCCTTGCTGCCATGCTGCATCCTTTCCAGCAATTTGCATGCTTCAAGCAGCCCTTGTGCTTAAAGGCTTATGGCAGGTGTGGGTTAGATGCTATCTGTGGTTCAGGACCTCAAGTGGGTTATGGCTGCGAAGACTGACCATGGCATTTTTCTGCTCTCATCTATAAAGACCAAAATAAATCATTGCATCAATGCTGACAATCCTTTTCAGGTTTTCCTCTGGATGGCTTTTACAGCTAGAGCTGACTTTCAAAAGGCCCAAACTGCTATTCCTGAGATACTGTAAAGAAATCCTGTGCAGCAAACAGTGCACATAAAATAAAAAATAAAAAGGAGGACCTTTGTCTGCCTTTAATAGTCCATGTGTTTCCGCAGGCATTGCAGGCAGTCTGCCCTTCCTGTCAGGATCGCTGGCTGCAGCAAAGGAGATAAAGGCATATCTTTTTATAGGATGCTACAGACCGTAGGTGGAGAGCCCAGTTCAAAGTGCAGGTCACTGAGCTCCTATAAATTGTTTCTGACATCCCCGATAAAACCCATGGTCTCCCTTCCTCCCTGCGTCTTCTTTTAGCAAGGGGAAAGGGCTGGTAGTAAAGATACTGTTTTTCCACTTCAGTCAATACTTTGATGTTTAAAGCTGTTTAATATTCATTAAAACCGCTCCTCAAATGTAATTGCAAGAATTACACTTCCCTTTTTACGCTCCTCAAATGTAATTGCAAGAATTACACTTTATGATTGTCTGTAAGCGTTACGGGACAGGCAGGTTAAAACACCTCCGTGACAGAGGGACGGTACGTCCAGCACAGGGCTCTCCCCCCGCAGAGGAGCAGGATCAGGCCCGGGGTCCCCGTGCCCCTCGATAGAGGTCAGATGTATGGGGGCAAATAGATTGTTTCCTGGGAAAAGATGTTTTTGAGTTAATTGAGAGTGTTTGGAAATCTGTGCTGAGTGGTGACATCCCTGCTCTCCCCTCGCACACTCCACTCCTGGCAAAAGGTGCTGTTTTAATCTTTTCAGAAAGAAACATTTAGATTTCTTATTTCAACATAAAATTAATTTTGAAATTTGTTGAAAAGTTGTATATACCTACTTGTCTTTAAAAGGGTTTTGTTTAGGGATGGAAAATCTCTGATAGATGAAGTGAGACACTTAAATTTGAGAATGCTGAAACAAAAACTTTTACTTGACTAAAACTAAGAAAACTGGAAGGAAAAAGTAAAAGTCTTCTCAAGGCAACCTAAAGCAATATTTCCCATTACTGCTGACAATGAGTTAAAAAAAACATAAATTCAACTATTCGCCCACCTTGGGATGAGCTATTTGGTATCTTTGTCAAGGTCTTTCCTCAACTCCTGCAATTACAGATCTGTTCCCTGAAGAACATCTAAGATCCTTTTATGTCTCGCTATGACAATGCATCTGAGCATTTCACAATGTTTTCATCAGAAGGCGCTCACAGGGAAGCGCTAATACCTCTATTGTTTCAATGGGAAAATTATAAGAGACCGATTTATCTCATCTAATTTTAGTTATCTAAAAGTTAGACATCTTGCTAAGCTGCTTGTCTAAAGCCACATCGTAGTTGATTTTCTCCCACTGTTAGATCTTCTCATCGGGGTTGTGGAATGTGGGCAGGGAGGCTGTTCCTGCCTTTAGGAAATGTCTGAGCCATATTATCAGGGGAGGAAGAAAAGACAGGAACTGATTTATTTCTTCTATGGTAGTGTAGTGCTCCAAGTGCCTTCTGAGATGTGAATTTGGACTTTGTGCTGCAGCTGTGAGAAATGCTGCTCCTCTGGCCGTCTTTTAGTGGATATATGGTTAATGAGGCTGGGGAGTCACAAGTGCTGGAAGGAAAGCCAACCACTTACTGTCTTCATGAGTCTTTGGCTGGGAGACATTTGCTAAGGTGACCAATAGGCCAAAGAGGCTCAGATGGACCTTTCTCTATGACTACATCTAAGAGAGAGGTTGCGTACAGATGCAAAAGCTTTGAAACATTTAAACTCAGCAATTAGAGTGGGTGGTAAGACCTTTCAGGAGAATATTTCCACCTGTGATGTTAAGCTCCATTGGGATTTCTTTGCAGTCCAGCTCCATGCTTCAAGGACTGTCATTCAGCCCCAAATGCACTCCAAGAGCTACAAAAGAGCCACTGTCCTCTGCTTAATCCGTGGATTGTATGTCTCTATTGGTGCCTGGCTGAAGTATAGTACACACAGCCCTAATAGAAGCAATTAATGTCAATCAAATGATACCTCCTCCCATACACCATTTGAACTAATACAACCATCTTAATTGCCAAAGTTTCTTTGCTTTCAAAAGTACGTTCCACTTAATGATGCCTTTTCTGACACTGAAAGTCTGTTGTAGCAATCCTGTTTCTACCAAAAGTAATTTTCAGCACCAATTCTCTCTCCCCCTGCTCCCTTTCAGTCCTTTAACTTTTGCTTCCTTCATCTCCAAGCTATGGACAGACCAGTTGGCTCCAGCCAGTACTAATTTCCTTAGTTGTCCTAGTGAAGCACTTGCATAAAAGCTCTGACATTTGACAAGGTGGTATTGTTCTGGTTGTGTTAGCAAAGCTTCTGAGTTGTACAACAGGGCTTGGAAATGCTCTTCTTAGCTCAGGGAGACGTCCCGAGAAAGGAAGAGTGAATTGGCACACAAGGAAGGTGCAATTGCTCGGTCACATTAAAGCTGAGACAAAATGTTTCTTTTTAAAGAGCTTTAAAATAGTCCCTAATGTAAAAGCTTAGCAGCTGCAGCAACACAGAACCTGAATAATTTCCATGTATTTGCTGCAGCAACACGGAGCTTGAATAATTTCCATGTATTTATGTATGTGTGTGTGCCCACATGTATGTGTATTTTTTTTCCAATCCGTTTGTGCCAGTGCCGTAATAAGCAGCACAATGTCACAAGCTCTCAGGTTGACACCGATTTATTTGCCACTCAGGTGTGAAGAACAACCCGTTGGGTTATGTCAATCTGAAGTGGGCCATCTGATTTCAATTCCAGTTCCCAACAATTAATGCCTTAAACACAATTTCGGCACAATACCCAGCTTACATCCCTATTATGTTTATCATCAGACCATGAAGTATGAGTTACAGCAAGCCAAAATATGTCAGATACCCTTGGCTTTCTTTAGCATTCTTGAGAGCGAGTTAAAAAGAAAATGTTTCTTCTATGAGCAGGAAACTGAAGCTTTGAAACCCTGGAACGCAGATGGTCAGCCTGTGAAATCTAGCTTCAATTCTCCTTGCCAAACTGGCTGGAATGGATTTCAGAAGAAATCAAATTTCCAACACTGAATTAGAAGAAGAATGGTATATTCTGTGTGATGGATGGAAACAGGTGGACATCTAGGTGTAAGATAGGAGTGTAAGATAGGAATCACAAGGGAATTGGTTAATTCTTTTAGGCATGGAAATGCAGAGGTTTCTAGGCAAGACATAGGTTTCATGGTGTTCAGTGAAAAGGTGATTCTTGGCTTAAATTTACACGTTAAGTAAAATATAAAAGGAGCGCATGCTGGCATCACGGACTAGGTGGAATGGGGAGTGAGCATCATGGCTGGGAGAGCTGAGAAGAAGGATGTTCAACATCTCTGTGTTTCCTAAGCTAGGGTAGGCTGCTTTGGCTTTGTCAAAACCCATGCTAGATGCTTACGTTCTGACAAAGTGAATTTTCCTGAAAGCCCTTTCTTGGATGTATATATATACTTTTTCTTCTTATCCTACACTTGCTTTTGGAATTTCTGGGTACTCATGAACTAAAAAGCCCTGATTTATGGGTCTGCAAGTTCAGTGCTCTCTGAACTTCCTAGGTAAAATGTTCTCTTTAAGCTACAGCATCATAATACTGTTTTTTTCCACGTTTCATACCAGGAAATGCAGAAGTATCTTACAAGCTCTTACCCTGTGCTTGTATTGATAGTGTGGAAATGATCCTATGGCTATAAGGGAAAGATTAAAGTATGGGTAGGTAGGTAGGAACATTTATATGATTTTAGTGGAATGGATAGAAAGCAGGTAGGTGATGAGGTTCTGCAAGCTCACGGTGCAGAAACAGTCCATCGTGTCTCTTAAGGCAAGTCTGAAGAACCAGACACCTGTCCTTCCATTTGTCTGCTGATCTGTCAGCATGGTGCTGCTGGCTGTCATTACAGGAGCTGAATACTCCTGTATGAAAGCAATGGCAAAGTGCTTACTGCACTCCATGTGAATTCATGACTCTCTGATGAGATACTTGTACTTAGAAGAACTCTTTGCCTGAGTTTCCCTTGCATGTGGAGGAGCCCAAATATGTAACAGCTCTCACATAGAGCGTTTAATCTCTCTATCTTCAAAAAATTAGCTAAGAAATTGCTTTAAGGAATAGTTTTGTTTTCTGTTTGGTTTTTTTTCTCCCAAAAGGAAGCTGAAGATGTAACTCCTTTGATGTATACTGTTCTGGATGGGACAAGATATACTTAAGAAGAGCGTATATTCACTTTATGAATGTGTATTTTTTAGTACCTCCACATATAAGAAGGGAAGATAAAATTTCTAAAATGACTGGCCCTTTCAGTAAGGGAAGAAAGACTGACTTACCAGGGCTAAGTGTCTTGTCACTTGATGGAAGTGGAGGAAGATTTCTCAGACGCTATCATGATACTAAGAGTATTAAGAGTGATTTAATAACAGATATTTTAGAAATAGTGTGGGCAATCCCAGCAGCGTGTGTAGAGCACAAAGCTCTCATCACATCAAGAGGATGCTTTGTAAGTGGATGATTGGTATGAGACAAGGATTTTTACCACCCAGCTGTACTCTTCATCTTATTGCATAGGTTTTTGTTCTGTCTGTATGTGTAAATAACCTTTGAATAAGCAATTTCAATTTAGGGGGCTTATGACTCCTTAACTCAACTTTATGCATTCATGCCTGTAGCTATGGAAGAACCTACCAATCCCCAGTTTTTCACTGAAGATGGAGGCTATCGTCTTTTGAAGAGATTACGTGCTATGCATTGGGTAATAGGTCTCAAATGGATCATTACCATGAGAAAGTGCTCTTTTGCTGATACACTGATTACTAGCGCTGCACTGAAGAAATTCAAAATTCTCTCCTTTGTTTTTGTATTCCTAATGTGCTCACCAATTCTATGCTAGCAAATACTTATAAGCAGCAAAGGGGAATGTCAGTGGGACCAGAACTCAGCCCTGCTATATCAAAGCTCCTTGAGTCTGCAAAAGAGGATGAGAGATTCTTGAGAAACATATTTTTTTGTCACAGTCAAGCATTTTCAGAACTGATCAGTGCTTTTATGTCATATTTTGAGACTGTCTTAAAAAGTCCAGATACTCAGAGGCTACTACTTACTTTCAGTATAGTTCATGAGATATTCAGGTTTTGTCACTTCACTGAGGTCAAAAATACTTCAGCAAAAGCTGTGTGGTGTTTTAAGTTTCAGTTACATGCATAGGAAAAATCAAGAAGGGAAGAGTGAGAAATTTGGACATCTATTTCTATGGATTCTGTCATCATGAAGCGCAAACTCCTCTCAGTCACCCTGTGATTTCTCCTCAGCAATGTTCATGGTAACAGGGAAGTGTAATCCTCATGGTATACCAATAGGCACAGTCTAATCATAAAATGGTAGAATAATTTAGGTTGGAAGGCACCTCTGGAGGTCATCTAGTCCAGTTTACCACTCAAATGAAGGGCAGATTCAAAGTTAGGTTCAACATTGAAGCTAAGGTTGCTTAGGTTAGCAAGGAGTTACTTGGCAAAGCCAAGAATTAAACTGAAGTTTCTTGCATCCTAGTGTGCAGCCCCTCAATTACAACTCTAACCCATATTTTGTAAGTGATTTGAAAAAGGAGCTGGAAAACTAGTCTAGTCTAGTTTAGTTTACGAGTTGGTAGCATCATCTGTACATGCACAAAGGGAGTGTTCAGTGGTAGGACACCAAGTTGAAAGAGCGAGCGATAGAAGGGGCATATGCAAAAATAGGTGTTTCACTCTGAATGCATTGGGGAAAAAAATTGTGATGTATGCTGAAGGTTTAAGAAGGGCACCCAAATGCTTTCATTTTATACAGCTGATTACCTAATGCAGTGCTCCAAAGTTCAGGCTTTTACTAGCTGACTAATATCTAAAGACGTTTTCTGCTTGTTTTCTCTGCAAACCTCATTGCACTGACAAGAAATACATTGTCCATATGGGGTGAAGAATAGCATTTAAGTATCGTGTGTTGAAATCCCACTCACTTTTACACATTATGCTTCAAAGCCCTGCTTCCTGGATACAAAAGTAGTTGTGTTTCCAGCAGAAGGTTTACATAGTTTAGCATGAAATAAAAGCACCAGGGTATGAAGCCAGCCATGTATATAAACCATTAAACAATTTCAGTGCAAAGCTGCACAAAATGTCTATTAAATTTAACAGTACTACTAAAAATCCACATTTAAGCTTTCTTTATTTCTAGCAATGAGGCTTTAAAACATGGAAAATTTGGTTAAAAAATCCCTGACAATAAACAACCAAAACCTAGCCTTTGCTTGGTACGTAATTTCATAGCAAAGACGAAATGTCCCGGTCCCATGCTTCCCAATTGGTCTTGCTCCAATCCTGAGCTGACTTTTAAGTTTTCTGCAGTGTAAATGTTCCCTTTATGAGGGGGCCCCCAGCCAATGCCCATGGAAGCCTCTCCTAAGGAGGTGTTATTTTAATATATGAAGGGCAGTCATTTCATTTCATAAAGATAGCTTGTTCCACAGAGGAAATAAACATCACACTTGACAGATGCAGGGACGCTCAGAGATCCTCAGCTCCTGTGGTGGCAAGGGAAGGCCTATAAAGCTTTTCTGTGTTCCCTGCATTATGGTGCATGGGGCTTTAGATGTCTTCTCTGAAAACCAATTCTGCGGTATAACTGTAGCCACCTAATAATTTTATTTTACTTTTAAATACCATGCATGAATGCCATAGAATGCTGCGAGAAGCACGGTATTATGTGGAAGGGTTCTGATAGCAAATGGAGAAGGGTCCCTAGGTAAGTACATTACCTTCTCTGTATTCAGTTGTAGTGAACTTGCTGGGAACTGGCATCAGGCAAGGTGTGAGAGGTTCAGAACCATCTTTCACGTGACTAGTTTGTGGAAATAGCATCTCTGTTGGCATAACAGAGTGCAGGTTAATGGACTTCTGCAACTCTTGTTTCACTCAGCAATTTGTCTCGCCATCTGTCCCAAGCACATAGTAGTCCGAGATGGTGGATTGCCCAAAAAAATTCCTGTTGTAGATTCCCTCGTTTTGAAGATGTTGTGTCCCCAGCATGTTGTGGGTGACTGCCCCTTTTCAAGATGGGTGCAATCTGTGTCTTTGATTTAATTCTGTTTGGATGTTGTTGCGTGTACTTTGGGCTGATCGACGACTATTTCTGACGCAAGATCTAGAGGCCAAAATGCTGGCTTAGCAGCTGGAGGGAAGAGTTCAGATGAAAGGGATGAGAAACCTCCTGCCTTATCTATTAATCCAGTACTGTATTTGTTATCCAGAAATTATGGGGAGCTGGCTGCCAAGCAGAGGTGAGGCTTATCCAGAGTTATTTCAACCGCATTTCTCAACGTCATGTTTGTTGTGCTTGGAAGGAACTGGATTGCTCTGTCGTCTCTCTCTCTCACTCCCTCTTACTGAACATAGTAGCTATACTATATTCTTACTGGAGACCTGTGGCACTTAATGGTGAACCAAAGTTGCTTCATTTTTCCCTCATTTGATGAATGAAGCTGGAGTTGAGGCGGGTAGCGGGGGTGGAAGCAAGGAGAGAAGGAAAATTCACCTTGAGAAAACCCAGGTTTCCTTAATGAGCAAAAGATGTTATGCTGAGGACAACACATAATGCAGGAACTTTCTTGGACAAAAAAAAGGAAAAATGCTCTGTCTGTCTCACAGCGCTTACAACCTTTCTGCTCAATGCAAGAATGCAAAGTATATTGGAGAAAAGAAAACTGAAAGCAAGCTTAGGTAAAATTCCCTCTCTGTCATTCCAGTAACCTATACACATGCCATTCTGTCACCCAACATCACTGCTGCTTGAATGAATGCAAAAGAGAGAGACTGTGCTGAAATCCGTAGTACTTTCTAAATAAAGCTTATGGTCTAGGAAAACACAATTTAATTCCCAGGATAAATAGCCCAGAAATGGAAGAATTTGCTTTTTTATGCACAATGTATAACTTCTCCTGTAATAGAAATAATAATTTCATCATCAGCAAATGCTGTTGTTGGCACAACTTCAGCATTGTAGTAACAGTTCTGTGATAAAACAATTTGCTATTTCTTTCAGGTTTTGTTTTTTTTTTCATGATTCATTAGATATTATGCACCAGCAATAGTTCTTATCAGTAAAGATTGCTGTGGAAATGACCTCTCAGAACAGTGTTGTATGATGTTGTATCCACTAGTGTCAGGGAATTTCTTACAGAAGAAGTAAATACCACAAAATCAGTTGTACAACATTTCAATTAAACTTCAGTTTCCTTTTCAAGCTTGCAGAAATAAAACAATTTGCTATTTCTTTCAGGTTTTGTTTTTTTTTTCATGATTCATTAGATATTATGCACCAGCAATAGTTCTTATCAGTAAAGATTGCTGTGGAAATGACCTCTCAGAACAGTGTTGTATGATGTTGTATCCACTAGTGTCAGGGAATTTCTTACAGAAGAAGTAAATACCACAAAATCAGTTGTACAACATTTCAATTAAACTTCAGTTTCCTTTTCAAAAGCTTGCAGAAATGGCAGCATCTACTGTATATTTTTTTCCTTGCAAATTTTTATTTCCTCTTTGGATTTTGCTTTTTGAAAGTTTGTATTTTTATCTAAATTAGTTCAAGCTGTCACCAATACATATGCAATTTTATTTTTTTTCCACACAGCAATCTTCCCCAAGAAAACAAAGAAAACTATGCTTAATTCACCGCTTTGCATTTTTCTTATAGATATTGCATGTATTCTATCTCATTATTTATTTCAGCAGCAGCCAGACAATACTATCGCAAAAGAGTTTTGTCGCGATGGAGGACTTTTTTTGGGTTTGGGAAAAATCTTGGGAGAAGCCAACCAGTGTGATTTGGCAGCTCCATTCTTTTTGCTTTTGTTCTCCTTGGACCAGATGGGTTTCTTACTCACTGGTTCCAGTGGGACTTCTTGTGTGATAAAACACTATATAACATCAGTGAAGTTATGACAATCTGGCCCTCCCTGTGCAAAGAGATACTAAAAGTCCACTTCTCCACGGACTAAGAGAATTAGAGAATCTGCTAAACAACAGCTTTGAAATGCTTTTTCCTATATACATGTACTTGTTTTGAATGGGGAGCGGCGTTTCCTGGACTGACTCCAAAGCTGATGTGAAGGAGGGAGGGTGATGGACCAGCTTAGTAGCTGGTCTGGGAAGCCCCTTGTGTGTTAGGTCCTACACAAGCAAATTGGTCAAGTCTCAGACATCACAGCTGGCCCCCTGGTTAGTCATTTACAACCATGAAAAATAAGGGCAAGTTGCGTGCAGAAAGTTCTCATTTTGTACTATTGGCATATTTTGCTCAGACATAAGCGACAACACGAGATGTAGGGCACAGTGAAGCAACGCCTGGGAATTTTGCCACTGATGCTAATGGTGTTGGTCTCTAATCCCTTTCCAGCAAAGGCGAGATGATGCATCAGCAAAATGGCCGCCCACACTAGGAGAGACACCAGGACCATTCACAGTTGCCGAGACAGTGAAACAGTATTTTGGGGAGGAAAAAAAAGAAAAAGCTCATTCCTTAATATATGGTCTTATAGGGTAAATATTTATCCAGCCATCTAAAGGCAGGAGTAATCGCTGCAGTTTTCCCTTCACTCAGAGACTGGAGATTTTCCCTGACTGAAAAAAAAAGGAGTCCAATTTTGCGTATGTGAAGAAATCAAAGCATTGCCCTTGAAATGGGTTTTTCAGCTGTCTCCTGGGTATTCTGGGGTTAGTTTTCACCACGTGAGGTTCTGAAGTGCATACTCAAAGGTTCAAACACAGGAAAATTGGCTATCACTGCCAGCTCTGTTGGGTGGGGAGAAAGCAGTTCCTTTATAGAAAAAGGAAAAAAAAGAAAAGGAAAGACTTTTTTCTTCTTCTTCTTCCAAGGGACTATATGAGAATGAGCTGTAAGAAGTCTTGACTTTTATTATATCCTGTAATCAAATTTGAGCATCTTATTTGCTTCTTTTCTCCAAGACCACCCTGGTGGTAACAGTCCACACACACACAATTTTGGTATGCATAAACCCATAAATTTCATAACAAAATATAGGAGCTGAGGTTGTAGGAGGACTGTAAGGCAGAAGGTGCTGAAATGTAAAGTCTGTGTGTGTTTGAAGGGATGTCATTTATTACATACTTCTGCCTTTTAAAAAAAAAACCCTTACTGTTACCACACAGACTGTACAAATATATATTGCCTAATGCAAGATGGTGTGGTGTAAAGATTTTATTGGCATGCAGTAGCTTAGCTTGAGTAGCAAAGGCCTGAGCAAGCTCTGTATCACCTCAGATGTGTGCCAAGAAAACATGTCCTTGGCATGGGCAATGAGAACATCCCCAGTGACGCTGCATAGGTGTAAATCTAATGAGGATAATAACCCATATGCTTCAGGGCATCAACCCATTACTGGCTGCCTGGGATTAGGAAGGAATTTCTCCTTTGGTTGTGTTATTCTAAAGCCATTTATTGTGGGGCTCCACACACTTCTCTCTGAAGCCTCTGCCAATGGCCACTGCAGGAAGAGGATAATGAATTTGATTGATTACCTGGAAGGGCCTGATCTGGCAACTCATGCGCTCTTCTGCGAATTTGGTAATGGTACCTGTTTTATGTGGTTTGGAAAATGTTTTGATGGGGCACTTTGTGCACATCTCTCTGTAATGCCAGGTTCTGTAAAGCTGCTTTCATAAATGCATGGAATAATTCAGGTTGGCAGGGAGCTCTGCGAATCTCCAGTCCAATACCCCGCTCCAAGCAGGGCTGACTTCAAAGTTGGGTCAGATTGCTCAGGGCCTTGCCCAGTTCAGCTCTGAAAATCTCCAGGGGTAGGAATTTTGCTGCTTCTCTGTCCATTCCCCCATGGGGACTTTTCAGCGACTTTAGTAGGAGTGACACTTTTAGATACATCTGTCTTAACTTGAGCTGTAGAAAGGTGGAGTCTCTAGTCACAGTAATTTTTTCTTTCTCCTGTAATCAAGGGAGAGAAATACATGTCTCCTGGTGGAGTTTCTTTCATCCAAAGATAGGTGACTGAGACCACCCTTGATCTGAATAATTTCTGGCAAGGTCTGTCTTTCTCCAGTGAACCTGGGAAGAATGTAGATATCCCCCTTAAATTTAAGACTTACGTACTAGGCAGCAATAGTTACCTGGAATGAGTCTCAGCCAAAATACAAAGTTGTCCAAGGTGAAGGGAATAGTGACAGCTTATGTAATACAGTGTTAAGAGTTTATGACTATGAAAAAAAAGCCCCCAAATACCAGAGAAGGTAGTTTCTTCAATTTTTAATGGTGTAGAACTACTATTCCTGAGCCAAGACCTTACAGGCAGCAAGTTTCTCGATACAGCTTTATATCTGACTTATTGTTGCACATCTAACATCAGTGAAGATTCATCCTGTTGAAAAATGGCTTTGGATTTCAACAATGTCAGCTGATATTTGAACTCTGAAAGTTTGATGTGGGCTATCCTCATTACAGCTGGTAGAAAAATTCAGACTATTACTGTTTCTTGGGGAGAGAAAAAAATATTTCAAATAAAATATTGTGAAAAAACATACCTGTTAGGTGACAAGGAAAAAATAATGGGAGGAAAAAGTAGGAAATTCCATTCGATAGAAAAGCAAGCAAAAAAAAAAGTCACAAAATTTTAAAAGATTCTGGCAAGAAATCATTGGCAGCTCCTAAAATTCCACTGAATTCTAGACTTCCCCAATGAAATCTGCTTCCCTGGAGCTGGATCTGGAAAATCCCTGGACATGGTGCTCTCCAAACAGAAAACAAAATCACAGGCGATATCATATGGGGAAAAGAGTCCCCAGGATTTTGGGATGAGATTATTCCAATACATTTCTCCAATGAATTGCTGTTTATTTCTTTCTCTGTTTTATGAACAGAGGCCTAATGCTTATATGCTTCTTTCAGTCATACAGTCTTTTATATCTCAACAAGTCTCAGTGAATTTCTTGAGAATGAGTAAGGTTTTCCTATTCCAACCTAAAAAGAAAAAAACCCAAAAGGTCAAGGACGATCGAAAAATCACTTTTTATTCCCATCTAAGAAACTTCCATAGATTTTACTAGCAAATCCAATTGAAGTTCTTCCTGCAAGGCAAAACCTTTGCACACTGTCTTACTTTCAGGAGGCCAGGGGAATAAATGGAGTGATGGAATCTGGAAAGATCTCACTGCAATTCGAAAAGTAACTTTCTCCTTCCTTTCCCTCCACCTAATGCCACAGCAGGGGAAAATTATGGGAGTAAGATAAATAAAGCTCCCGCAATGTTAAAGCTTGCTGCTCTGTCAAATAAAATTTTCTATATTTTTCCGTAAATTATGAAAAAAGGAAAAAAAAAAAAAAGGATTCATGTGTAAGTATGCTGCCCAAATGGTGTGCCAAACTAGTGCGGGCAACCCACACTAAGAGTCCACAGAGCTGCTGCATTCCTCAACCCGCGCACGTGGGCAGTGCTGGATGGGAAGGGAAACTCAGAGGAGCAGCAGCTTTGGCTTTTCCAGCCTGGGCACGGGCCAGCATAGCTGTGGCTGGTGCTCTGGAGGCGGTGCACGGCAGCGAGCCTGGACCCGGTGCAGGGGGGCTGCCCTCTCTCCCCAGAGCCAGTGAGAGGCCTCAAAAATGGCAAAACTAAACACGCTTTCAGTTGCTTTTTTTATTGTGGGGAAGGGTCTGCTTCTTGAAAGTGGAAGGAGAATGTTTGTTTGTCTCAAAAATCCTGAAAAGGAAGATGTTTCAGGAAAAAGGGAAAAAAAGGGTAATGTTTCAGTTTGGGTACATTTATATAATATCCCCTTTGGAGCTGTAGTTTGGTTAACCTCTGTGGATCGAGCTCCCAGCTACAGAAACCTCTCCTCAGGCTCACTGGCCAGAGAGCCCCATGAAACAACCACCACCCTGGTGCTTTGTGGAAGATTTAAGCAGGGAATTTGGTCTCTGGAGTAAAAGGGAACACAACACACCCAAGCAATCATTGCAATGAGATTTTTTTGATTTTTCTTTTTTAATTTTTCAGGAAGACTCTTTTCCAATTAACTTTATATGGGATTAACATGTTCTTCCTCTGTTTGATCCCCAGGCCACTACAACTGTGTTTTGCCTCTTGTTTGGAGGGATATGAAATACGTAATTAAGGTCAATGGGATCATGTTGGTTTCTAACAGGAAGAGTATTCCATCCTGTGCTTGCAAATTGTCCCAGTTTGAAAAAATGAAGTTCCCTCAAGTCTCCAGTTTGTTCTTCAGGAGTTAGCTCCTGCAAAGCCTCTCTTGATGCTGCTGGTGATCCCACTGATATGCAACGTGCGTCCGTGTCTATAAAACACGTACTTATGAGAGGCAGCAGCCAGTTGGTGACTCTCGTTCTCAGTATGTGAGATGTCCCAGGTCACGTTTAATACGTGCCCCAGTAGACCTGGGTTGTGTTTGCAGTCCTGCCACTGGTGTACTTTGGTGGCCCTGGGTAAGTCACCTCTCCTCTGCAATGGGGAAAAAAACACCGACTTTCTTTGTAAATGTGCTGTGAGATCTACTGAGGAAAGTATAATATGAGAGTTAGGAAATTATGATAATAATTGCAGTAGGAGTTTAGGTTGGACCTCTCATTGGGGAGTTTTAGGGAATAACAAATTTTAACACAATTTGGTTTAAATATACAGCCCTGTGAGTATTCAAGCTATTAATGAGCGGTGTATCTTTTCAGCCCCTTTCCTCTGCCCTGTCTGTCAGTTATCTGGAGCCTCTCATAGAGCAGCAGACAGTGGTAATCTCTTTCAGATGCTCCCAGTATCTGTCTGTCTATATCTTGGCCAGATCACAAGTGAAAAGGGGATCATCAAAACCAGAATAAAACAACACAGCAGCCATCCAGCATGAAGTGATGGAAATTTGTGGGTGAGAGAAGCTGAGTTTCTGCTGTTCCTGTTGTGTTTTGTTTTTAAACGCAGAGGGCACATCACTGCTTCTCAGTTGTCATTTGCTAGGTCGAAGTGATCTGTGGCTCCAGAAAGCTGTGACATAAATAGAATAGAAAAGGAAATATTTTGTCAATTGCTGAAACTGGCCATATGTTGCAATCAGATGTGCAGGAATTAGAAAAACAAGAACAAGGAAACTGTGTATAGCATCAAAGGCAGAGTTGGCTCACACTTTGAAGAGCAGAAGCATGGCCCTTATTGTTTGTTGACTTTGTCCCAGTTTGCGTGCTTGAAGCACTTGAGCTCTTGGGCATGTTAAGGGTGTGTTGACACTGGAAGGCAAAACCTGCGTCTCATGGGTGCAGCGAGGCTGTTAGGCAGCTGAGATACCAGAAGTAGGTTTATAGGGACATCCTGAATACCCGGAGCTGTGACAAGGATACATCTGCAAAAAAAAAAAAAAAGTGTAGTTTCAATGGATCATACAGAATCAGGCCTGATGTTCGGAGCCATATGGCTACTAAAATCTCTCCCCTGGGCACGGTGTATCTATACACAGCCATACAGGACTGTGTTTGTAGATGCTGAGCAGAATCATCATCACCTTTTTGTTCTGTATCAAGTTGTTGTTGTTCTTTGAAGGTTTGACCCACTGTGACCAAATTTCTACTGGAAGTTATTTTTGGCTGGATTCTCAGTGCCTAGTAAGGGTTGATTTTGTGCTGCAGCCATGCTGTTTCTTTAGTGATTTTTAGCAGATTTTTTTCCTCCTGTGTTTGGTTATTTCTCTTCATGAAAGATGTAGGAGTTAGTGGCCTGACTCTCCCATCATTTTGATGGAAACTGGCCTAGGGGGTTAAAAGTTGCCAGAGAGCTACTGAGACAGGTAGATCCAAAGGGAACACAGTTAGATAGGACAAAGGAAATGAGGCTGTAAAGAGCATTGAATGAGAAGTTCAAATTGTCTGGGAAAAACACTTGCACAAAAAAATTCCAGTATGATTTGTTACAAGTTGGCAAAGTGTTGCCACAACACAATCAAGGTCTTATGCTGGGATGTGTCTGACAATGTTGACTGTTGACTGTAGGCTGATGCAATATCTGTGGAAGTGTGTTAGGAATTCAGGTCCAACGTGCACTTCACCTCTCTTTCTACCTAATAATCCATATGTACTATTTCAAATGTCCCCATTTTTCAAAAATTATCTGTTACAAAACGCTCCTTCTTTGTCCCCTTCTGGAGCTCGGATTTCTCTCCCTAACCCCATGTGCTAGTAACTCATAATGGGTGAGAGATACGCTGCCCATCTTTGTGTTCATCCAAATGGCAAGCATGCTCCAAGGGATGTTTAGTCCTGAACTATCTTTTTGCACACCAGGAACAAAGCAACCTTCCCTTGACTTTTGCTGAATGAATGGGATCTTCACACAGACAACTTCTCTTTTCCATAATGTCTCAAGCACAATATTGGCTCTTGAGTCTGTGTTCACGATTTGAGGCACGGCAGCTCTCCTCTGTCTTCTCTGAAGCCTGGATTTTGTCTTTTGTGATCGTGGGCACATTCTCCAGAGTTCACAGATGCTTGTGTTCTGTAGCACTCTAGGCTGCGTGTCACCAGTCTCCAAATGTTTGTATAGATTGCAAACATCTCCCGGACTCTATCTGACCTGGCACCGTGAGTGATGGCAGTAGGGAAGGAACAGGACATGCGTGTGCTGGATTTATTGCCAGTCCTGAAGCTGCTTGAAGTGTTCTAGATGCAGCTGCTAGGTCTCTCAAACTGTGCTCATCAGGCTGAGGATCTCAATGGCTATGACTGAAAGCACTGACCATCTGTACTTTCTGAAGTTACAACACAGGAAATAATGGTTAAGGTGAGGAAAAGGAAAGAAAGGGCACTCACTGCTTTCGATAATTTTTAAAGAATCAACAGTTTTATTTAAGACTAAAAAAAGAGATTTGTATCTAATAAAAGTGGCATTAGTGCAGAGCTAGATAATTAACATAATCATGTCTAATTTCAGTATAATTAGCATGCTGTAATTAGAAAAGCCATTAATATAATTAGAACATGTATAAAATTAGCACAAAGGTATTTTAAGTATAGGATCTGTTGTACTGTTGGTTAATCTGACGTGGTCAGTAAAGCTGTAGTTGTCACTTTGCATTTCAGGTGGCTTCTGGTGGGTAGCTCACGTACTTGCATGGCAGAGGAACCAGTGGAGGGTGGCAGTGGAAGTGATATAGCTGTAGTTCTCTGCTGTGAAGTCTTTGCTGGCAGAGAGTGTGTTGTCGGGCTAATAATTTTCAAGGGAGGATGCTCAAGCGTATAAATTAGCCCTATGTGGATTAGCAAGATTTTCCTGGCTGCATCCAGCAGATGGGAACATTTTGGGAACAGCCATGTTGTACTTCTCCAGATAAAAACTGTCCTGGACCCTGTAGTCTTTGGTGGGGCTGTGTCGGTTTTCACCAGCCAAAGGTGTAGTGGCCTTTTGAATTGCAGCTAGGCATTCATTATTGGAGAGGTTAAGCTGCATGAAGGCTATTTAATTACAGACCTACAATGGTTTCTGCATGCTTTCCCTGGAATTCATTGTACGTTCAGGAAGGTGTGTAAATCAAACAACCAGCACATCAGGCGGGGGGGTGGGGGCTGAGCAGGAGGAATTATTGGATGCCCTCATAAAACTTTAAAAGGCTTGAATGTCAAGTTTAAACTCTTGGGGCCTTAAAACTTGAGTCTCAAGGCACTTCTACCTGCTGTTTCATCACATAAGCTTTTCACTGTTCATGAGCTGCAAACCCAAGATGATTATGACTTCTATTTCCCTGCAGTGTATTTAATTTCCCTTTACTGTTGTCATCATACCCATGTCTGAACCACCTTTCATCTCCTCCTACCACTCATCATCCTTTCAGTTGTAGCCAGTGATGCATAGGCTTTTTAAATAGAGTGTTCCTTGTAGGCTCTTATATCAAAATCTGTTTAACCTCTGGTGCTTTCAAGCTTAAGGCAAAATCACTGCGTATTAGCAGTTCTAATGCGTAACTGCACTCAACAGGAGAGTTAGCAAATCTGCAGAGTGATACCGCAGCACAGAGGGGATAAGTGTGCTGCCAGCTGTGGCTGGCTGTTCAGCTTTACGCTCCCTGCTGAAGCGATGGGTGCCTCCACACTGACCTGATGCAGCAGCCAGAGACCTCCTGTGCCACGTGGCTGTGGACACCCACTCTGGTTGACCTGTCCTTATGGTGGAAGGACTGAAGACGGTTCTAAACTCATCTGGCAGAGTAAGGAAGGCACTGGGCTTTTCCTTCCTGATGCCACAGACAGGCTTTCCAGACATTTCCTTGCAAGGGTTTTGTCTGGAGGAAACACCAAGTGTCTCATCTTCTGCTGTCCCTGCATCCCAGGGAGCCCCCTTGCATCCCCTCTCCTCGTTCTTTACCTCTGTGTGCGCTGTCACCGGGGTAATCTTAGACACTTGGGCCTCTTCTCTGCTTTAGTATTTAAGAGCAAACGCTTTGCACGCACCATCAAAAATGTTTTACATGATACCCTAAGTGACATGGAGATTTACAATCAGATAAAAATAGTGGCATCCACAGCAATGCAATTAAACTGACAACTCAGTGGCTGCGTTTTGAATTTAGAAGTTTAGGGTCACGTGCAGTTGAATCTTCCCTTTGATTAGGGTTGGCTGGAGCAAAGCAACAAGTAACAGTTCCTAATGTCTCTGCCAGAAACTAGCTCAGGAAAGCTGGGTTGTATTGTCATTTCTGTTTGGTGGCTGGAGTTTCTTCATATTGGTTCCTTCATCACCCCACAAACCAAACCCTTTAGTAGCAGCTGTAGCAAAAATGATAGAAAGTACGTCTGGGGAGGGGATCCTAAATTGAACTCTTGGCTCCCCGGTTAGCTCAGACGTTACATTTTGTTGGGTCAAAGCAACAACAACAACTGCGACAACAGAAGAACTTGTAGATAATGGTTCAGTTTGGTAAGTTTTCCATAAAATATTCACTTAGTGCAAGATGCTTCAGTTAATGCTCAAGTCCAGGGAGAATCTTATCACTTGATGATCATCTTGCAAGAGAGAGAAAAATTCTGTGCTATACAGTGCTCATTTCCTAGAGTAAGTGAGCCTCTTGGCTCAGTTTAAGGCTTCTTGCCTATTTCCATCCCACATATTTATTCTATCAGTCCAGTTTTATAACATCCTAGAAATAATTCACTCGATTTTCTTAAAAAGGAGTCACAAACCATGGCTAGGCATTGGATTGCAGAGTATCAAAATGCTTTGCTAATGAGAAATGGGCAAATGAATCTGAGGAAATAACTCCACTTTCCCTGAATATTTCCTCATGCCTGGGACCAAACCCAAAGCCAAGCTGAGCCTTACTACTAGGATGGATTCGTGTTTTTCCAATGTTGTTTTTGATTGCTTCTCACATCCCGTCCCTGCTTTGGAGTTAGGGTTTGGATAGAAGCAGCAGTGCTGAAAGGTTATGAAATTGTTGTTTCCATCATGTCTCTGGCCCAGTCAGCCACAGAAACAGAAGTTTTGGGGAGCCTCTGAAAATTCATTTTCAGCCATGAACTTTGGGGAAATCTATGGATGGCCTGGGAGAGGCTGCATTCTGGGGCTTTCAAAGCTGACTACCAAGATTATCGCTTTGGAAATGTAGACTCTAAATGGGAGATAATGGAGATATATCTTCATTTGGTTCTATTTCAGCACTGCTGCTAAGGTGCGAGGAGTAAAAGGTTGAATAAAGATTCCCCTTTTGTCTCATCTTTGTGATGAGAAAACAGGGGTGCTTTGGTTTAGCAAAACCTCATCAGTTGTTATGATTTGGTTTTGCAAACCTCAAGCCAGGGAGGTTGGGGTCTGGCTTCCATTATATTCTAACCAGAAGGTTCATGCAGAAGAGCTTTTCTGCTCAAACTATCCTGAATTTGTCCTAACTTCAGTTTAATCCCAGCAAAACCTAAACTCTCAGCCCTTTAGGGTCTGTCTGTCACTGTTGTTAATGCATTTCAATATACTGTGTAGGGTTTGACAGACAAATGAACTCTTGGAGGATATTTATCATACACATACACAAACACACACAAATGTGTACATACATCGCAGTATTACGAGGTTCTCTTTCATTTGACCACAATGGTTTCTACTTAGCCACAGAAATCTCATGCATATACTAGCCAGCTCCTATTTTCATTTGTGCTGGGGTGAAATAAAAATCTACTTGGCATGCTTCAGATGAAGGCAGACAGTGTGCCAACACCATGCCACCAAGGGAGAGCTCTGTGCTGGGTTTTGTCTTCTCTGTCTTTATAGTGCTTGGTGAGCTGCAGCCTAAAGTGAACCAGAAAGAGCAAAATGAACATGGTGAATATGTGCTGGATGTACTGGATGTGAACAATATTGAAAAACTTAAGATCAACCCCTATAAATACACTTACAGTGTATGCATATAACTAAATTAATAGCAGGCATAACTCTTTTAAAAGTCACTTGACTTTAATTGACATATCAATATAATTGACAATTATCTTAATTGATATACATGGTATAAATGTTGTGCTCTGGAAAGCTTCCAGTCCTTCTTTATTGGAGCATTAAGCCACAACATATGCAGATTACATGGAAATACCACTGAAGCATTTGTTAAAAGAAATTCCTTTCTTATGTCTCTTTCTTATTTTTTTTATATATGTGTATATATGTAAATATGCAGAAAAAAGTCATGAGGACATACTGACTATTGTCAATACAGTCTTTTAAACAATTTCAAGTGATTCTACTAAGGTTTTCTACAAGTTTCACACTCTGCTTTTGTGGAAATCAGCTTTCAAGTCAGTCAGGCTAGAGATTAGATCCAAAGATTTAAAACCCCTATAGATCAAAAGCAGATGCTCTTAGAAGACATTTCAGCCAAGACAAGCCGTCTGGGGACATTGTTACAGCGGGAGAAGACAATTTATCATTAAAACATGAAAGCCTCTGTTCAATAATAACCAGATGTATTAAAAAAAAGAAGGAAAGGAAAAGAAAAAGAGAGAGAAAGAAAAAAAATAGGGGTGTCAAGGTCTTGATTCATTTGTCTCCCACTAGAAATCATCTTTATCCCATACTTAGGAAACTAGTGCAGATTCTTTGATGCCAAGACATAATATAAGAAAAATTGAAACATTTCACATTGTAAATCCTTGGCAATTGTCGAGCAAATTTTAATTATATAAAAATCTGTGATGCCTTAGGTAAAGATAAGGAGCAATCAAGTTAAAGAACTGTTTCCGTGACTTAAAATAAAAAGGGGGGGAAGATCTGACAGGAGCATTTCAGACCCTTCTCTCTTTCTTCATACCAGTTTTCACCTTTTCCCATTTTCACTCTGACCTAATGCAACTTGGCGATAGTGATTAGCTTTAACCTAAAACCTCCCCTCCGAATATTTGCAAATGTCATTTAAGCCTTCCCCATATAGCAGAGGGGTTGCTGCGAGCCACAGACGTGTAGGGAAACCAGGGCACAGCGAGATGGGATGAGTTGCCTCCTAATATGCAGCATACCGATAGGAGAGACAGGAAGTGAAATTTTTAAGATCTCATTTTTCCAGTCTCATGCTCTAACCACTAGAGAGCATCCCTTCCCAGTGAAATGTATAGCTCTGTAACACAGGAAATGCATTTGCTGCCAGTATATGGGAAGTAGGAAGTCCTCTTCACTCCCTATTCTTGTTTTACAGGCCATACTATAAGAGAGTGGGTGTGATTAACCACATTTGTTATAATATATTTAAAATCATTTCCAGGTCTGTGGTTAGACATTTCAGGCTAAAGTTCCTTAGAGAACGAGTACATCTAAGGATTCGGAGTGAGTGATGCGAACTCAGGACATGAATTCTTTGGCATTGCCACCAAGCAGGTCACAGAGCAATCTGCCTGAGCTCCCTGGTCTCCCGGCAGAATGAGATGCAAACCTCATTGCTCTTTTCATAGGAATATGGGAGTGAAATGCACATAACATCAGAGAGATGGGAGGAAACTTGCTGAAAAATGTTTTCATTGATGTTGCTGGAAAATGCTCATTCTTTGACATGGAAGCTTTTGGGAGAAGCATATTAGTTTTGATAAAGCTCTGGGAAAATTACTCCAGTTCAGGATGAAATTTTTGATCAGTTGGAAGGGGAGATCTGTCCATCCTGCACAAGTTCAGAGGTGAACACACAACTTGTAGGGCTTTTTTGACACCTCCTTTGAGCTAGGCAGATTTGAACCAAAGTCTCTGATTCCCTGGGTATCCTGAAGGATGGGGTCCCCTATCTCTGACTGTGAAGAAAACCTTTGTCCTGGCCCTGAGGAACCTTCCCAATAAAACTGTTGTCAAAACCAATACAGAGAGAGATTGCCAGATTCAGTAAAATACAAACCTCATTTTGCCTATCACACTGAGTATCTTACATGTGAGGCTGTGTCATCTGCTTTCTGTCTAGCTTCTGCCTGTGGTATCCTTGATAGGGGATTTAGAAGAAAGAACCAATTGATCAGATAGGCAAAGATGATGATTAGCCCCTCAAGAGAAGAGGGAAGACAATTTAGAGAATGTCTTCTAGACTGATCAGAAACTCAGGAGACGTAGGACATGGATGTTTGTGGATTTCCACAGCTCTTTGAGCATGGTGCACAAGTCAGAGATCTCTTCTCTGTAGGTGGCTTCTGGGTTCTGGTCAAGCCCTGCTACAGCAGTTCAAAACCAGGAGATTTTGCTGGGTGAAAACATTTTCCAGGGAAAATATAAGAAGACTATGCCAAGGTCTGGAAAGCATATCAGCATGCCTGCCCTCTAGGAACTGGAAGCCTTTAGCAAACTAATTCTATTCCTTTTTCTTTGAATAAGAAACGAAAGACATCATTGCCATCTTCTAGTCCAACAAGAACAGTTATGGTAGAAAGTACTTAGCTTTCCGGAAAACTCAACTTGGGTGAGCTGAAGAACTGTCACCATGGAAAAAATGGAATTAATTTTATTTTTATTTCTCCGCTGTGTGCCAAGCACCATTCATTTCAAACAAATCTGTTTACTGTGCTAAGCATCGTAACGTTGATGTAAAGTATCAGGAAAGTGTGAGATGGATGCTAGCTTTTGACTATTCTGTTGATGTCTCTGGAGCCACATGTGGTAGTTTGGAGACCCCTGCAGACCTACAGACCTGCTGTAGGATCAGGCTGATATCCCCCATCACCTGGGGATGACAGCCCTTTAGTGACATGTTTGCAAGTTGCAACATGCAGCTGTTGGCTGAAGGTATATGGTCTGGTATTGTGATTTCTGCTATTTCAAGTGGGCTTCATCTCCTTTTCTTCATTTGGGAAGAGTTCTTTGCATCTGCCTTGAAAGGCAAATGCTCATAAGCAGAGTGGACTGAAACAGAGAAATCAGGTCCAGGGCCAGATTGATAGCACCGCTGTCATCAGGAAGCTGAGCACTGTCTTTCTTGTTTTGATTCACAGCAGGAGATCTGACTTAACTGGATCCAGACTGGATCTGTACATGGATTTGAAAACCCCAAAAGTTTGGGAGTTCACATCTGGGGTTCTCGCTATAGGTTTAAAGGCAGGAAAAATTGGAGAGAAGGGGCCGTTCAGCAATTGGGGGAAGATGAGATCAAGGAAAATACGACTTACGAGGGGAACAACAGGTAGAAACATTTACCCCTTCACTGCCCAATGTTGTTTCAGTTGTACCTATATATTCTGCATGTGTACAACCTCGCCTGTGCTTCTAGGTGCCTAGTGCCTGAGTTTTGGAAGGTGGAGATCCAGTAGCACGTGGGTGCCAATGGCCACCACACTGTCACTGTGGTTGTCGCTGTGCCTGAACAGAAGCTTGTTTGGGTCACAACAAGTGGTTCATGCGGCCACATACACCATTTACACAGTGTGGGAGATCACACACATAAAAGTTTAGTGCAGAAGTGCACAAGCACAAACTCACACAGCCCTCGGGCCTTTTCTGTTAACAATCAGACCCATAAAGCACATTAAAATAAACCTATTTTTACAGCTCTGCACTGCTGTTCAACCAAGCATTTCAAGAAGCAAACAAAAGCACCCACTTCTCTGGAAATATGAGACTTCATTCCTATCCAGGAGCACAAATTGTACTCAGGAGGGAGTTATGAAACCCTGTTTAAGTTCAGATTTGTATTCAGTTTTACATACCTTTGATTCACCCTTCTGTAGGAGGTGTTTTTAATTTTTAGCCTTTGATAGTTCTATACTTTTGTTGACAAACCATTTCCAAACAGTTTTTCCTCAGGGTTATGAGAGCATGAGGCAGAAACAAGTGAGGCTTTTTTCTCTCCCCTTTTTCAAGTAAAATAGATACAAGAGGAAAGTATGTTCAAGTGCAGAGAGTCTTCTTGCCAACTGTTTCATGGCTGCCTACATGGTGAGTTAAAGAGGGCATGAGAAGATGCTCTCTGTCCACTGCTGCTCTCAGGCAGGGCTGAGTTTAGGGTCCCTGCCAACGGACCGTGCTGCAGGGTGGCTGAACCCCTCCACATCTGATCCATCCTGATCACTCAGATGAGGACCGGGTTTCTCGTCAGGCACCAAAACACTTTCTGGCTAGAGAGCTCCTATTTGCATCGAGGGCA
>NW_008796165.1:6336928-6351476 GCF_000699145.1 Aptenodytes forsteri | reverse complement strand
GGGGGGGGACGGGGAGTGGGGAGAGGAGGCTACTGCCAGAGAGGCATCCTCTGAGCAGATAAAATTGCCAAAAATAATGCTCTCTGTCTTCAAAACAATGTCTTACAGCATCTAGAACAAAAGGGTCTTGATTTTACTCGGAGATCCAAACCCAAAACAAATAAGCATTTATAATAATTGATTGTAAATGCAGAATTGTTTGTTCTCCTTCTAATTTTTATTTGATTTGCCTGCAATCCTTTCAAATAACATCACAAATCCTTTTGCATTTGTCAAGCTAAGTGAGCCACTCATTTTTCCCAAACCTTGCTTGGCTATAAGGGCTTTAAATATTGCAACACTTGACATAAAGCAAAGATTTTTGCTGATAAGCATGCGTAATGGTTCAAAACTGTTCCAGCGAGCAAATCTGGTTTCTCAAAGGTAAATGATACAAAAAGCTGGCCTTCGATTAAATATTCCAATCACTACATGCTAATGGTGCATGAAGCTGTGATTTATCAGCCAAAACAATGTGCTGGAAAATGAACATAATTCATTAAGCTTGAACCAAACTCCACTTGAGCTTTCCACTCGCAATAATTCTTGGCTGAGAGCAATTGGTGTCATGCAGCAGAGGCCTGTTTGTAGGAGACTTCTCATTTTTTATGCTGCTCTGCTCTCGAGACACAAACTCCGCCACCTGAGCTGTACTCTGCAGAAAGCAACCACCTAAGCATCCATCAGCAGCACTGGCCTGAACTGCTTGTAAAAGAATCAGGAGCCACAGGGGATTATTTTTCTTGCATACCTGTTTTAGGCACTGTGAGCTGGTCTCTAAGTGCCCTGAAAGGCATGGGGTTCAAGATAAGCAGGGACAGATCCTCACCAGAGTGCCATTTCAGGGGCTCGCTTGGCCTCAGCGCAACAATGCTGTTCTTCCAACAACGAGTGAAGATGACAGCATTGTTTTAACTCGTGCTGAGTGCAAGCAGAGAGTGCAAGTACTGCTCAGCTTTGGCATAGCGTGGCGTACCCCTCCTCTCCGCCAGCTCCTGCCTTGCTGCTGGGAAGCTGCGGGAGGACGGACTGGTAGCAGATCCCCTCGCCTTGGCCTCCTGTCTCCACCCTGTGAGAACAGTGCTGGGTGCCAATGAGATATAATTACTTGTCAGGCCGCAACATGTTTATTTTTAGGCACGCCGATGTGAGCTGGGGACGCGGGTTGATCAGAAGTGGTTTTGTGCTGTTTGCTACCTCCGAAGAAGGGTGTTTGACAGTGCTTGAGCGCAGGGCTGGAGATGGTGTGCCTGCTGCTAGCAACACGTGTGGCTCTGTTTTGATAACATCCTGGGGCTGGTTATCGTGTAATAACAAGGAGTTAGGTCTGTTTATTAAAAAAAGATGTCTGTTTTGTTACTGTGTCTTTGCTATAAAAGCAGTTGGGGAAAGGAAAGGAGAAGATGCCAAATTGATTGTTGGTGTAGCTGCAGAAGGGGTTCATCACTACAGAGATATTTGTACCATTAGATTCAACTCTTAATGTAAATCAGGGTCAGGAAGCAGTTTAGTCTGTTCCCCATAGTCTCAAAACCTCAAAACCACCGTGATTAAGTTCCTTCTCACCCACTTTGCACATCCAGCCGAACACCAAAGACATAAACCAGAAGAATTTCCTGCCCCTCACATCACTTTATTTCTGTGTTCACACACACAGAAGAGAAATAACAAAATGATTTATAAAGCTTAGCCAAAACCAACTCGTCAAGCCCATGAAGCTTTAAAAGGAGGCAAGGGGAGAGGGAGGAAGGTATTTTTGGCCAGAGAGGTGTACACAGGCATGTGGAATTTGCGCCCTGGCTGATACGTGGTCACAGGGCTTGAGCAGCAGCGGCAGTGCTGGGACTCACCGACTGCACTGCTGCCCAGAGCAGCTGCCCCAGATGACAGCATGGTTGTCATCGCTCCCAATAAAGCCAGAAGTCCAGATGTGACAGGAAAGGGGGCAAGGATGCCAAGCACTGCTCAGGAAAGTTGCCTGACACAGCGTATGTGTGATAACATCGAGCTGTGGTATTGCAGTGCTTTTTGCCCATGTTGCTGCAGCGCAGGGTATCTGAACCTTGTTGGGCACCTGCTGGTGACTGTTGTGTGCTCTAGCCTTCTCTCCCTGGCCCAGCCAGGACTGAGCCAACAAACGTGGTGTTGGGGCATCACATTTACTGTGGCTTTTCTGCTCCAGAGACAACAGCGCTGGGCTGGAGGGGCCTCTTTGTCCAAGCTTAATGGTTTATGTCAGGGATGATGGATAGCTCTGCTTGTAGAAGTAGGTTACACCAGCAGTTAGCTGGCAACGCTCACATAGACATTCTGGGAAGCTGACGTGCCACTGCTGCATTAGTGGTGTGATTGACTAATTTGCTTCTCCTTTGATCTAGCAGAAAGCACTTGACAATTTTGGGAGAGGGAAGAAGGGAAAACCCCTCTCACCTCAGTTGTGTTGTGTAAGCAGAGTGCTGTGGGCTGTGCTGACAGTGTGCTTCTGGATGGGGGCAAAGAGAGTTAAGAACAGGACGGAGTCCGGCCTCTCGGGCAGGGATCCACGCTTGGCCTCTGCAGCTGGAGAAAAAAGTGGGGTGCTAATCTGGAGAGTGCGATGGATGAGTTCTTTGTGGCAGCTTGGTTCTGGGAAATGAAAGGATGTTGGGGGCACTGGAGGCACGCTAGCAAATCATCAGTTCATTGCACTGTAGATTCGAGAAGCACAGGAGGTGCGGAGTGGATTGTCCTCGCTGAAAGCTGAAGGTGTGATGGGTGTCCTGGTAGCTTTGTTGTGTGGACACCAGTGTCTCTCCTGCTGTGTTCTCTCTGCCGCTGTTCCTCTTTGAGGATCAAATTAGATGCCAGGATAAGAGCCGTGATCATACGATATGCCCGCTGTTTTTAGGGACAAGACGTTTTTAAGTGGACAGAGCGCTAAAGACGTTGAGCCAGGGAAGGGAATGAGTGTAAGGAAAATAGTGATTAAACATTGAGTAGTTTTTCCAAGGTCTGCCACAGTCTCTCTATATGACCTTTGGAAATTCCTGCGTCATCTTGGCCCACCTTCAGCAGTCTGAGTGCAGCCCCAAGGAAGTGCAAACATGTCCTTTCATCCACTCTTTATTTAAATTATCAGATCTTCTGAGCAGGTACGTTTTTTTGTCTGGGTTTGTACAGTACCTGCCAATAGGTACAATGCCATAAAGAGTTGTGAGCAGAGGCTCAGATCTTCTGAGATACTTAGGTGCCTAATCCCTGTTCAGTAAGAGCTCCTGCTTACTTTGGAGATCTGGGCTTAAGGCACAGTGGACCACAAATAATCCTCCTGGCACACTTCGGACTTTTGCAAAAGAATAAAATAATTCTTACCTTTAAAGTCCATCTGCCTGTGTTTCTAACCCCTTGGACACATTTTGGTTTATTGGAGGACACACATTTTAACCTTGAGCTTCCTTCTCAATATTCATTCATTACTCTGTCCATTGTAGTTTACATTCCCTGTTTCTAAAACTAACAAAATGTTCATGTTAACAGAAAGCCTTCTCCCTGCTGGGCCCCAAATTAAACATTCCTTGGAAAGGCAGGAGGCAGTTGCTTTATTCTGCATTGCGAATTAGCATGTTTGCATAACTTAATGGTCAGTGCATCAGACAGGAATTCCAGAAGAGATCAATCTTCAGCGCTGTGTTTGACTTCATGGGCAGAGCGTCCTCCTCTCTGTATGGCAACGCCGTGTAGGCTGCTGAAATGGCCTTCTGGTATGGGGCTATCTATCACTGGCTTTGTGTCTGGTTTCTGTGAGGAAACCACAGAGAATGAAAATATGTCAAATAGCCTACTGAAAAGCAGACATCACTTCTCAAAGCAGAGAGCAAGCAGTACATCCCATTGAGAAAACCACCTCCAGCTTATGAAGAAGAGTACTGAATTCTTCCACCTTCATTGGACACACCTCAAAAAACCTTCTTTACCTCCAGATGCAGCTCTCTTAGTGCTGTGAAACCCCATTTGAGGGATCTGGGGAAACTCCAGTCTAGTGCCGCCGTATGTGTTGTCTCAGCTGCAGCGTATGAGCTGCTTTGGAGGAGGAAGCCACCCATGAGCACATTATTTCCTGTCCTGTGCTCTGCAAAATTTTCTTCTTTAAGAAAACAAGTCAGGATTCTTCCAAAATGTACATTTTTGTGTGTGCTCAGAGTGTTTCCCTTGCCAAGTTGAGGCCTGATCCAGGCTCAGTCAGATAAAGGGAAAAAACTCCCCTGGACTTCCACAAGTGCAAAGGTCTAAAGGACGGTGTGTATTTGAAAGAAGAGGAGAGGGGGTTACTGTGCTCGTAGATATTACACTGAGTAGGAAGTAGAATCACCAATATTTCGAAAATCTGGGGTGGTGCTACCAAGCTCACAAGGTGCTGATTGAAACCCTTACTGTGTACCTCACTATTACTGTTTATTTGTGTTAACAAATTGCTGAGGCAATCATGGGCTGAGATCCAAATGGCTTAGCTGCCATACAAGCTAAAAGCCAAAAAATAAGCCCTGCCTAAAAGGAGTGCATGGTCTCCGAGCAAGGTTTGCCCACCCTTATTGCCCATGAGCACTGTCTTATCCTATGAGGTGTTTCACTAAAGTCACTGTGCAGGTAGGACAACCTCATGGCTAACATTTGCAGGGAAAGTTTGGGTTAGTAATTAAAATATGAACACCCTCAGGATCCTAAGCATGTATTGATGGAGGCCACCCTTCATGTTTCCACCTAGATCCACCCAAAAATTCAGGACATGGTTTCTTGTAACGTTTTATGGCAATCTGGGAATACAGAAGGATGCTTCCCTGAAGAGCTGATAGGGCAGCGTTACTGAATGGCCTCTTTCCTTCCTTCCTAGCTGAGTTACTTCAAAATTTTGGGTTTTAAAAATTCCTAGAACTGATTAAACAAACATCTTTTGCACCAGAAATATTTACCCTGGTTTCTTAGAACTGATAATACCTGTTTTTAAAAAATGCAACAACATGCAGGATGTTAATATTTTAAATATTTTTGCTAGTTCTGCTTCTTAGAAAATTTGCAGCCTTTCAGCATATTTAACTTATAGCCCATGAAGTATTTCTCAGATCAAGTCTAGAAAAGCTGTTTCTATTCTATCTATCTCATTCAATTTCATTCTACTGTCATTTCAGTATTTCTTTCCAGCTGGTCCCCTCTTGCTTTTATCTTGCTGTGTTCAGTCACCCCTCACAGCCAAGCAAGTTAAAATACCAGGCTTTTATCACTCTCTGGTAGTATTTTCTTACTGCTTTTTGTTCAATGTTTTGTGGTTTTCCTTTTGAAGACACCATGGTAGTCCTCCCAGGCAGGCAGTAAACACTCTTCTTCTATTGTTCATATCCACTTAAAATCATCGCAATATGCTTAAAGATTTTTTTTTTATGTACATCAAAAAAGAATGAAAGAATATATTGAAATTTACAGATAGGCAGTGGTCCTGTAAAACTTGTCTTGTCCCTAATTAAGCAGTAGAGTTGACAGTCTAAGTTAACAAAATCCTCAAATATCTCAGATGTGTCTTTAAAAGACAGATACCTCATTTTCTGAAATTTACTGCATAGGACTGAATTTTTTTAGTATATGATCATATTTTTTCACTTAGTGTATTTAGGAAATATGAAACTAATATATGTTATCAATGCATAAGAACTCTCCAAGTTCTCCTTTCTAATAAATTCCCTCTTTTGCTAAAAGAAATTGTTTTGTTTGGATGGATAACCACTAACTCCTCTCTGCCATATTGCAAATTATGAAGTGGTTTTGGATGTCTGCTTTCTAAATGAGTGTATTTAATGTAATAAATGCCCAGACGTAACTGTTGTCTTAAGCTGGTCAAATTATTCATTACAAAAAATATTGTTTTGTAACGACATTAATTCTCCTCATAAGTGTTCAGTGGACAATTTATGGGAATGCAGGCCATGCCACAGGTTAATTTATAAACTGTTAGCACACTCTTTTCATTATTTATTAATTCGTGATTAGTTGCTTGAATCATCTGATGTTGACTCTGTTTTTTGATTGGACAACAGAAGTGTGATGAATAGGAGAAGAATGAATTGCAAATTCAGATTTGTAATGCAGCAGCATCCATCACAAATGCACAGAAGCATTTGTAAATGGGAAAGGGAGGCACCACCCTAAAGGTCTTCCAGCTGAGCATCTGCTGAGATGATGAGTGTATGCAGAAGATCAGGGAAGTGGATTTTGCCACTGTAGTGCTCTTGGTGCCCTACCAGCCAAACCTTTTGCCAGTTTTATTTTAGGTGAAGGAGAGTTTTAAGACAGAGTCACCAAAGTCAGTGAGGTGTAGGAGAAAACAGCAGAGGCTGAGTGAGTGAATTTCTTTGAAAATGTAGCCAGGGGTGAGGAAGGCATCGTGGGACAACTGGAAATGTAAATTAATGCTTTGATACCAAATGAGAGACTACCAGTAGAAAGAGGTTGTCCATGAAGAGGTGAAGCTGAACAGTTCTGGTTTGGTAGCCAAAGAGGGAAATAGAGCAAAATAGAGGTACGGGCAAGATCATCAAAACGATGGGATTCGTAGCAACAGTCTGGAGGGATGTGTGCCCACAATAACTGTGTAACTCAGGCTCAGGAAAAAGGTGACATGAGGACTCAAATGGGTAAAGAGAGGCAGGGTTTTTAAGTGTCTGGATGGAAAGGAAGGCCATGTCTTATGGATACTTTGCTGGAAAAATGTGGAAGATTTTGATCTAAGCTGGATGTGAAGACCTATAAGACCTACAGAGAGGTCCAATAGATGAGGACACCCTCCCAGGCTGTGGTCCTGAGGGATCAGCAGGAGAGTTACTCTCACCTAAAGGACCCAGGATGTCTCCCTGAAGGGTGGTGGTGGAACTGGTGTCTGTAGGTTGAATAACATCAATTACAGGTGTCTTATTGATTAAGGGAGAGTGCAGGCTGTTGCTCAGGAATTTGGTGAGGGTGGTGGTATAGGGTCAATTTTGTCTTAAATGACAGAAAACTAAAGCTGGTGATGTCCTCCTGGGCAGCAGTCAGCTTGAGGCTGACTTGTAATGCATGCATAATGCAAAGGTGTATGAAGTTAAATGTTGTGAAGGCTTGTGTTAACTTTCATCCTATATGTAAGGATGTGTGATAAGGTTAGATATAGACCTGGTAATGCTGGCAATGAAAATACAGATATTTGTCCTAGGAAACACGACTTGATTTGGAAGCAGCAATTGGATTCTTTAGTTGGACAATACACATCCAAAGCAGTGCAGACAGCAGAATATTCTTAGTATCTGCTGGTTGGCCAGCAACGCAGGGGAAGGTTCAAGCCATTCAAGAGTATCTGTCATGAAGCTGCTATTTATTCATCTTTATTATACTAAAGTTCCATGTGTTTTTGCTATTCTATGAATATGCTGGTCTGGCAAAGTTCTTACAGATCCCTAAAAAGGTGACTGTTTTTAGAATTATGTGTTGTTTCTGGTTTCTTTTTTTTTTTATTTTATTTTATTTTTCAATGGCCAGAAATCAATTGATCTTTCTGTAACTGGCAAGCTGGGGTAAAGCATACTTAGAAAAAGTTATATCCCATGGAATTTTTGGCTTGCTTTCTTAAACTGTGGCAGGACATCCTGATGCTATGAAATTACATGGAAAAAAAAGTCTTGGAAGAAAAGGTTGGGATTAGTAGCTTTGTTACTGAATGGATTTGATGAGTTCCTGCTTTGATAGGAACATTATGATGTTGAAAAGTAACAAAATCTTTGAAGAGCTCTGGCGGATTTTGAAATGAAAATTGAATGCAAAACTGGAACGTTTTAAAGAATAGGCACTTCATGTTTATTAAGCCCCCTCCATGACTTACAGGTACTGAGCTTGTCTTTACAACAGAAACATCTGGCTTCTTTGCTGTCTTTATTAAATTATTCCAGTGATTCAGGAAAAAAAATAGCACTGAGAGAAAAGGGAAGTAAAGCGAAAAAGATACATTTGTGGAGAGGGACGGTGAATAATGCAATAATTTCTCTGTAGTTGCACCCCAAATATTGTATAGAGTGAGACTGACACAAGGGAGAGGGAGAAGGTGGACATCTGGACCAGCAGTTTTTCAGATTACCAGAAATTTGTGACATGTTACTTGGAAAAGTTGTAATAAAGATTTATTTATTTTTTGAATACTCTGCTCTTCTGTATTGTTTTAGCACACATGGCATTCATATAAATCAATTATAATAATAATAGTCTATGAATATAGCGTCTCATCCACAGCCCACTGAAGTCTATGGGAGGGCTTTCCATTGACTTCACTCGGCACTGAGTCAGCCTCACTGAGAGCCTTTGATCAAGAAGAACCAGCCATTAAATTCCCCCACGTCCCTCTGTGTGGGAGAGGTGACATATTGTTTTAGCACACATGGCATTCATATAAATCAATTATAATAATAATAGTCTATGAATATAGCGTCTCATCCACAGCCCACTGAAGTCTATGGGAGGGCTTTCCATTGACTTCACTCGGCACTGAGTCAGCCTCACTGAGAGCCTTTGATCACCCCCCCCCAGCCATTAAATTCCCCCACGTCCCTCTGTGTGGGAGAGGTGACAGTTTTCATTGCACATTTTGCTGCTGGACTCAGCGAGGAAGGGTGGCTGTGGGTGACTGGTGCTGCAGAAACTCAAGCTTGTCGGTCGCCTCTCCTCCACCGCTAACTTCTCCTGGTTCCTGGTGATCAGGAGGATCACGTCAGGTTTATGTTGCCGTACTTGACAGGTTCATTTGACTACTGGAAAGCTAAGAGTCATGAAAGTCTTGGTAGGTAGGTCATGCTACACAAAGGAGTGGGAGGTACTGGAATATCTACTGAAGCCTGCTGCTTTGGAGGAGCCCAGCAGACCATGTATGCAGTTAAAAAGGACCCACTAGCCACCAATACGCTGAGCTGTGGTACCCATGTTACCACCAGGAAGGTCTGACCACCAGAAATGGTTTTGAACCAACACACCCCACTTCCCAATTGTGCTAAGAGCATGCACGCAGCCTGCTACGCTAGCTCAGCTGACAGCCCGTAATTGCTTTAGTTATGAAAGCCCATTTGTTTCTGAATGTGGGACCATGTGTAAGACAAACGTGGGGACTGGGAAAGCAGTGTAACAAAAGCGACATTATACACTTGGTTTTAGCCAATAGGAAAAGCAATCAGCTCATCTTCAGCTCAGCTATGGCTTCTATAACTCACTCCCTTAGCTACTGTGATTTTCCCAATAAATATTTTCTGAATGTAGAACTAGGAAAAGAGTCTATTGTTTAAATCAAATTATTCTACACCACATTGAACACAGTGGTTTTCTCTTTACTATCTGTTGATGAAAAGAAAAAGATGTCTCCCTAAGAAAAATACTATTACATTAAAATAAGAAATGATGGTAAAGGAATAAATCGCATTTGCTATGTAACAATATAGCAGAAAAGAGTCCTCACTTCCCAGTGCCTCTCCATCACTAGTGAAATCCAAACTGCTTGGAATTACTTTTTAGCGTATGCATTCGTAAGTAAAGAGAGCAGGAATAATTAATTTAATTTTGAGCAATTGTCTTCCAAATAAATTCCATTCCACAGCACTGGTAGTGGTTATTTGGTAAAAGAGAAAAGAAAAAAAGAGCCAGACCCTGCTCAGGCTACGGAACTTTGGGTTCATTTTCTAAAGGGTAAAGTTATTTTGTTTGCTGTATCTTGAGCTTGGAACAAACCAACCCAGACGTGTTTAATGTAAAAGATATTGCGCTAGTATGCTATTGATATGCCAGCAAAGCCCTAATCCAATGCCTGTTAACATTGGTTAGTGAGACGCTGTTGACTCCAGTGGGCTTTGGAGCAGACCCAGAGACAGTTTCATGTACTAGCTAATAATCCTACTGCAGGGCGGAACCTGATTCCTGGCATTTGGCAGGAATTTCCTCGTTTATTTCATTAGGCTTTGAACCAGACCGATGTGGTGATATTCATCTCACCCTATGTTAACAATCTCAGGATTTGGCATCTCATCATTTAGGCTCACTTTTTTATCAGAGGACAACACGGGACACATTCAGAGGGCAGTTCAGCTCAGCTGTCTCAGACTGCTGGCTCTGGCCACCTTTCTCTGGATGCTCCCGTCTCTCTTGGCTCAGTATGATGGAAAGAGTCAAACTGGAGAGATGAGGCAGCTAACTATCAGATAGCTGAAACCAGATAAAATCAGTCCCACCTCTGTTGATCCCTGTGCAGCTAACTTAGGGTATTCTTAGTGCATTAAAGACTCAGCTGAATTACTTGGCACTTGAAGGTCATTGAGAATATCGCAGAGAATCAAAACCAGAACTTAAATTTGAATAATCGCAAGCATAATAGAAAAAAATAATGAATGCAGTACTTTCTGTTTTCATCCAAAAAGCAGTTAGTCCCAAACACATAAGAAGGAGGACAGGACATGGACAAATCTTCAGCATTTACAAATAGTGTGAAAATACCTGCCATCCTGAGATTTACTTTGATTAGCAGCAGTATCAAGTTCTGAAATGAGATCAGGACTCACTGTAGAGGATACAATATATGTACATGGTAAGAGATGTCCTCTAAAGAGCATGGAGACTGCTAAATAAAGAGCTAGTATTAGGAGAAACCAAAGTTAGTGACTTGCAAAAGTTTGCTGTTAGTCAGTGGGAGAGCCCAGACCAGGACCCCGCACTCCTTTCTCCTTGTTTGCTGCTCTGTTCTCCCACTTATGGGACAAGTCAAGAACAGAGATTTCAATCCTAAATAAAATTATTACCTGAAATCATTAGGCAGCTTTAAGGAGGAACCTTGGCTTGTGCTTGCAGTAGACACTTACTTGTGCTATTCTTAAGGAATAATGCATTCTGTTACTCTTACTTTTCTCTTTAAATTGCTTGAGTTTGTTTTGCCAGCATGTGTGACTTCTCCCTGGCCTAGAGCCATCATCGCTTGGGCTGTGTGCTTGCCTTATCTCACCAGCTAATCAAGCTCAGGCATGATCAGTCTTTGCGTGGGGGATTGTCAGGGAGAATCCAGGGTGCCAGAGGAACGAATGGTGAGGTTTGCAAGGTGGGTTTTCTGCCTGAGTCAGCGCTGAGCCACTGAGTCAGCCCGGTTTTCAGGGGGGGCACGTTCCCTCTGCGATCATGAGTAATCTGCTGTTTCTGCTTAGTATCAAAAGGATGCAGTGAATTAAAAACAAAACAAAAAACAAAACTAAAAAGCCAAAGTGTTTCAGACCTTTGCCGTAAATAAATGTTTATTTTACTTTTATCTTAGATGAGTAAGGGAAGCCATGATGAAATACAGTGAAATATATATGCTGGGGTGAAGGTTGGTAAAGGTCTGCTCAGTCTCCTTGCTCCAAGCCCTAGGAATATTCAGGGAAAGCAAGACTGGATTGAAAAATAATGAAGAGAATTGCCTTTTCCATGTAAGATGTCATTCATTAAGCAGTGCAACCCATTGCTGTTGGAGGGTACCTGGGACATGAAATTACCTGGAGTGAAAGAGGATTGAAGAGAAGATCAGTGTGGCCATACCAAGCTCCACCCAAGGGCTGTCACGCTGGAGTGCTGCTCAGAGCCATCTGCATTTGCAGCCAAGGTATTCAAGAGCCTTAAGCATGTTTTTGGAGAGGGGTGAGGGATGCAGGCTGTTTTAGACTGGTGAAGAGGAGGTACAGGGGTGATCAGATAGCCTCCTACAGCTATTTGAAGGGCAGTTACACAGATGTCAGCGTCAAACTCTAAGGAATGCCACATGATAAAACAGTGAGCAGTGAGCAATAACAAATTACAGCTTGGGAGGTTTAAATTAGACATAAGGAAAAATTTTTCCCTAGGAGGGTGGAGCAGCACTGGAAGCACTCCTGGTTACTCAAGCTGTCCTGGTATCTCTGTCCTTGGAGGCTTTCAAGACTTGGCTAGACAAAGCATTGGCTGACCTGACCTACTGTCAGCAATAGTCTTGCTATGAGTGGAAGGTTGGACTGAAGACTTTTAGAGATCCCTTCCAGCCAGCATTTCTGTGATCTTATGATACCCAGTGTGGAATTTCCTTAAAATTATGTCATTAAAAATGGAGTCCCTGGAACTTGCCAGTCTCCATTAAAATCCCTTGTCCTGATTTCGCTTCTGCTGGTGTCTTTTTTCATCTACACTGCCAAATCACATCATGCCCTCTTGCAGGGTATGTCAGCCAGTGCACCTACATGAAGAGTATCCTCTGTGCTTGCTGAAAAAATATCTGCAAAACAAAAAGCATGGGGTTACTTTTTGTGGTGCTTACACCACCTTCTGCAAGTCCATTTGTTGGGCCAATAGCCTGAAAAAGCTTCATTCACCCCCAATTGGCATCGCTTATGCCAGCTTTATTTCTAATGAAGTTTTGAAGTACTTCCTGGATTTTTATGTGAATCCTTGATTACCAGCTTCATCTAAAGAAAAGACAACTCCAGCTTTAACCAACACTTGAAAAACAGAATGGGTCACCTAATACCATTCTGTTATCAAGTCTTGTGGCAGGAGAAACCCATACCTCTTCAGTGAAATTATGAGAAAGGAAGGACGATTTGAGGCTGTACAGTTCTGGCTGCCATCTCTCATTGCTATTGCCATGGAGATGCAGCCACAGTAGGCCCCCATCCAAAGCTGAGCCAGACATATTTTACATAATAAGATATTTTGAAGTGTTGAGGCAGATAAGTGAAAAGCAAGTGGCAATCTGCTCCTTTTATTTTTTGTCACTGGCTATTTGCTTTCTGGGCTGGAATAATTTATTGTTCCTTTTCTGTTCAATAGGAGAGATAAATGAGGGTGAATTCTTCAATGAGCAAAACATACATTTGGAAACATCATTTTAGTATCAAAATGAGATTTCCATAAGACCTTGCTGAATGAAGCTGTAGCAGTATGTCTTGATCCCTCACTAGGAAAGGAAAAGCAGCCAGAAATTTCAGGACTAAATTGTCTTATAGTTCATCATTTTCTTTCTTTGTTATTTGTTTATAGAAAAAGTGAATTTATTGAGCATGGAAAAATACCAGATTGACAGCACTGGAAAATAAAAGCCTCTCTTAATCCAGAGTGCAGATGTGGCACAGTCAGGATTAATGCAAAATGCCTCCTTGAGATCCAAAGAAGTCATTGCAAGTCATTTGGCAGAGGACAGGCACTCTGCCCCGGTACTTATCCAAGGGTGTTTCAGAGGGCATAAGTGCCGGCCAGTGCTGAAGTGCATAAAAGCCAGTTGTGCCTTTGAGTTTCTCTGTGCCACTCCTGTTGCCAAGCTGCTCTGCCAAGGGGAGCGTGGAGTAAGGGAGAGGGAAAGAAGGCCAAAATGGAGAGGTTTATGCTCATTAAGAAGTCATTTAAGTCACCGAACAGGCTGTCAGCGATTCACTGTGACAGAAATGGATGAGGATCCAGAGTGAAACTGTCTTGAGAGGATTGGCATCATTTCTGGTTTCTGTGGAGACAATCCTGCCTTGAACAGGAGGAAGCTGAGTTTTGACCTGAAAGCCTGAGAGCTTGGAAATCTCTGCTTCCAGGCTCTGGGGCTCAACACCTCTCCAGTTAAGAGCTGCTTAGTGCCGATTTACACAGATACGGGGTTTCACTGTCCAGTAGCAAGGCAGCATAGCCTGATGCATGAGTATAGCATGAGTATATAAGATGAGAGTTGGCATACACCCACAAAGCACCGAAGGTTATGCCTGACTTGAAGTGTGGGAATTAATGCATTCTGCAGACACCACCTGCCCTTGTTACTGCCTGTATGCTGGAGCGTGCCATTGCTTTGGGTCCAGCATGAACCAGGTGATGTCTTTGCACCTGTACAGGCATGGTTGTGGTGCATGGGCAGCACTACAGGGCCCCTCACCTCTGAGCCACAGGGAGTCAGGGAATTAATGCTATTAAGAGCAGAGGATCCAAGCTCCTGTCCAGATTTTCCTCTTCACCTAACAACGCTGTAGCCTGGGGAGAGCTGTAGGTGGTTGAGAGTTGGATTTGGTGTATTCAGTCTTTATTTTGCATGCTTCGGGGGCACTCTGTTGTGTGTGGGGAAGGTTGTTTGTTTTTATTTTGCATTTTTTCTCTGAAGTATATGACTTTTTCATCAGGGTGAAAATCTGTCAAGTGGCCATTTCAGACTGCCTAGAAATTACGAGGCTCTGGAATCTATTAAAGCATAAATGTCAAAAGAAAATTACTGCAGAGTTTGTCTGGCCTTTCTTGTTTTACTCCTTGATGTTAACTTTCCTTGTTTGCTGATGTATGCTTTTTGTGCAGGGGTTAAAGTAAAAAAATCTTCTTAAAAAAGATGCTACAGTTATGAACTATTTTTGCATGTCTGCAATGTGCAGGCTCTGTATGTCTGTATGTGTATGTATGGTTTTCCATCAAGATAAACCTGCTTAGAAAAATGTTGTGGTAGAAAAAAAAAAAAAAGGGAGACAGACTG
>NW_008796165.1:6273633-6336790 GCF_000699145.1 Aptenodytes forsteri | reverse complement strand
TTGGTAAAAAAAAAAAAAAAAGGGAGAGACAGACTGAATGCCAGAAAACCAGAACTAAATAATTCTTTTTTCCCTGTGAATATTTCTGAATTATACTTGTAATGCACCATAACAACAAACAACGTGTTTTCTTAAGTGTAAGTAGATTTGCTGTTGAGGAAGTCTGTGCCAAAGCTATTTTTGAGCAAGCAGATGTCAAGGGCCTAAACAAAACCTGAAGTGTGCATAGGCATTATGAATTGCACTTGCATTCAGAGACAGACTGAAAAGAGAGAGCTTGTTGAATTTTACTAGATTGTCTGCGAAGATGCCATTTAGGTGACTACGTGGTATGAGATTGATTATGGTGTATGTACCAGCCCCTTCCAAAGCTCAACCTATAATCCCTGATTTTCTTTTAAAGCACTTTGTACTTCCAATATACAATTGAAATAAAATTCAAAGAAGGGTCAGATCCTCTGTTGGTTGGCAAAACTTGCCAGCCTTATTTCTGCTAGCCCTGAGGACACTGGACAGAGACTTGGTCCAGAGTAGGTGCCATCAGTGGCTAAGGGGTATCCCAAGTAGAAGGAGACAAGTGGTAGCAGGAGCAAGTGCAGAGAGTTGGTGTGTATCCCTTCTTCTCAAACGCTGGAAATCACTTCCATGTCTATAGGAGTCATCAGGAGTTACTAGTGTATGCAATACTGGGAAAGCAATCTGAACAGGCAAAATAAAAGACATCCCAGAGTTTGCATTGTGAACTTTCCTTTCTCCAGTTTCTTTCTGTATAGATGTGTTTAGTTTATTACATATTTCAATATAGCACTGGGAAAAGGTGTGGGACAGTCTGGAGGTTCCAAGGGTTTAAGAACTGGAAACCTACAATTAATTTTGGTTAAGGAATTGCAATGGATTTAGATGTTTTAAGCAGCAAAGAATGAGCTAAGGGTCTTGCGCTGTTCTGCAGGCCTGGAGTAAGTCCAGGCACAGTTTGCTGCTGGGAGGGAAGTTATGACAATACCATGTCTGGAAGGACAGGACGGCTTCTTGGTTCGGTTTAGCAAAGCCTGGGGGCCTGATACACATTTACAGGAGTGCTCCCTTGCACTGTGGCGGAGGTGTTGATTATTGTCAGCAGGCTGCGATGCCATAAGTGAAAATCAGACATGTTTTACAGGGAACACTAGGAAGGTTGGCAGGAGACCCTTTTTCCGTGTTTGCAAATAACGTGATGTGAAATTCAGCAGCTTTGTGGCTGTTGAACAGGGCCACAGAGAGTCTATTAGGACACATGTGTTTCCAAACTCTACCAATGCCGAAATACCTCCCAGTAGCTGTGTGTCAAAGAATAAGGCATTAATTTTTCTGAGCACATGCTGTAGCACTGAACTGCACCAGAAGGGAAGTTTACAGAGTTCAGTTTGATCAGTGTAAGTCTGCACACAGGATCACTAAAACCCAGTAAAATAACACTGCGGTCCTTAGAAAGTGAGCTTGGTGAGCCTGCAGCAATACCACATCCCAGTGATCCCCTCGATCGTCCTCAGTAGGGCATCCATCACTAGAAAACACGTCTTGTTGTCTAAAACACTGTCCAGAACTTGTCACATGTTTTATTATTACCAATTATGTCATAGGATGTGCTTAATAAAATACTTTGGGGAAAAGATGTAGCAATTTTAATATATGTGTGACACCTTCGTTGTACTATGTCTCTTGCTGGTTTGTGATCCGCTGGCATTTGGTGTGATTAGTATTAGCAATAAAAGCCTTCAAGGCCATGCAGCTGATCCCACAGCCTGGCTACAAATATGCATGAGAGGGTAAAAAAAAGTGTTTTTTTCATTTACTTTAGCTTTATGACTGTTAAACAGATGCTGAGATTTTCTAAGCATCTCTGAGTCTAGTTAGCTGCACAAACAGGGGTCATGGCAGATATAATGCTTGATTTCAGGAATGGTGTTTTTCTTTCTTGGAAATTCTTTATATTTACAATGCATAACAGTTTTTTCTGGGATCTTTGAAGTTTTGGAGAAAGTTAGTATTAGTCCTGAATTTAGAACTAGAATTTGATCTTTTTAGTACTGCTTCCCATGAGTTGAATTAGCTGGAACTAAGGCAAATAATTTCTTGTTGGATTGCTACCAGCACTGAAAATCAAATAGTTTGGGGGTGAACTTTAAAGGAAAAGTTTTTTTCATATCCTGGGTGAAATTAACCAAGAACAGCTTTAATTCAAACACTATTTTCGGAACGCAAGATTTTCCTTGACTTCTGACAAAAACAGTTGCAGAGTATTTTGAAAACTCAACATGTTATTAAGATGTGTCAGTCTGAGAAATAAAAATGTATAAGAATTTATTCTGAAACCTTTGTAGTAAAATGTTTGAAATAATTTTACTTTTTCCATTGAAACACTTCAGTGAATATTCTAAAATTATTTAAATTTTTAAAGTGTTAATAATTTAAATAAAGGTCATTTAACTAGATCCATACAACATATGCCATGTTCACAGTTTCTCAAATTTCTAGACAGCAGACATAGAAGCACAAAATTGTTTCTTATTTACTAGAAACTATATAAAATCTTAGATCAAGAGATTGCATTTGTGAAAACTCCTTGCAAGATGTTGCTTGTAATTTTTCCTTGGAATGACAAAATTCATTGAGTAGATTTGGGCAGGAGGTGACATAAAATAGGCTTTAATAAAATCCATGTACCTCTGGATGAGGTACATAGCTCAGAGACTATGAAGTGGAAACGAGCCATACTATCTATACATTGTGCACCCTAAAAGCAGCTCAGGTGGTGCCAGCTGGGGTCTTTCCCCTTGTACAAGTGATCAAAAGAAAGGCATAAATAAGCTGAAGATATGACTGCCCGACCCAATGCAGAAGCAGACGTTCCTGAGATATTCCACCATCTGAAGTTGGGTGGAAAGGGACCTGAGTTTCTTCTCACAAGCTCTCAACAGGAGTTAGCAAGAAGACAACAAATCCATGGTATGGTTGGAAGGGACAACTTCAGCCTCTGCAAGGCCGAAGAGTGTAAATTTTGTGGGTGATTATAGGGCTGTGCAGGCCACCACCAGGTCCAGGGCCTCTGAATGAAGGAGGATGGCACGCTGGAGAAGGCAGTCCAGCAGAATGTAATGATAATAGCAGTCCTAGACCTAGGTTTGTGAGAGGAAACAAGAAGATTACCTCACAAAATAAATATTACTTAAGCTATTCACTTAAGAAAGGAAAGTTAATGCCTAGGCATCATGCCTAAATGTAAGAGATTTATCCTTCTCTTAGAACTGTGATTCTTCTGCCAGAAGTTCTGCATTACTGTGTTAGGTTCTCCTGCGGGATTACACTGCCATCTGGTTCAACCTATTGTTCTAAGGACTTTTAAGACTATGTTTAAGTATCTAACCTACATTCTGTATGCAGTTATGCATACAATTATTTACATGGTTACACACGTGCACACGCTGTTTGTTGAGAAGCGCTGAGGTTTATGATATGTAAGCAATGCCCTGTAGGCTGTAGTAAGTGTTCACAAGACTTCCAACCCAAGGCACAATAGTTCACCATATAAATTAAATCCCTAGTCAATGTATGTTTTATTACACTCTTGAAGAATGCATTTTCCTCTCCAAATCTGATTCACTTTCACTTACTGTCTGTAGAAACATCTCTTTTTTTATAATTCAGAGGGACTTGCAAGACCTGTGGCCAGTAGAAGGACTCTAATGAAATCCATCTTTGGTAGAGAGGGAGAGGCTGCTGCTATAGTCTTTATCCCAGTATACAATGATATGGGCAAGAGTGGGTATAACTGTACGCCTGTACCTGAAACAGGCCACCATGGGAGCTGCTGGCCCTTGTGTGGAAAGATGGACTTGATGATAGAGGTGTGCTTGCCTGGAGCACTGAAAGATGCTGAGAGGGTCTCTTATGTGCTGGTGGGAATTGCACTGAGTCTCAACATGTATCTCATCACTGTGGCAGGATCAGTGCTTTGCTGTCCTTGGTAATAAATGTTAAAGTCAGGGAAGTCTGGAGTACTGAAGTCTCCCCAGGAGAACTGCAGATGTTCATAGTCAATGGAAATGGTGCAACAGCTCATGAAACCCAAGTGAAATGGAGAAATGGGTGGTGCCAGGACAGCGTTGTGCAGGTAGCATGGCTGCTGATGGAGCCAGATTTTCTCCTCACACCCATCGGTGACTCTAATAAAGCCCCAACCCGTCTTCCACCTGAGAGATCCTGGCCATAAGTACAAATGCACAACCGAAAAACATCTATTTGATTAACTTGCCCTGGGCTTTACTCCTTATAAGTAGAATTCACTTGTGCAGCGAGTCTGCAGGAGGTGAGGATGTTCAGCGCCTCCCTAAGCTGAGACTTTAGCCTGGAAATCCAAGTGACTTTCCTCTCCTGACATATGAGTGCCTTCAGCTACCCATAATTGCACTTTAATTATTTGCAATTTAACTGGAGTCAAGGAGTTGCAACTCCACAAGACAAAGTGCTTGTATTTGGATCCTGGCTGGGGACATAGTTGCTTATAGTGGATTTGTCCCTCCAGGTACAGAGTCACTGAGGTGGCCCTTTGGAGATTTGGACATTGAGTGTCCATACCCAGTGCATTGTTTAGGCGTTCAGACAGACCTTCCTTTCAGCTTGAAACCAGTGGCATATGAACATCATCTAGAGCTGGGGTATATGAACATCGTCTACAGCCAGGATGGGAGCGTGCTAACGATCTGTGTGTGCACACGTGTGCACGCAGACTGGAAAAGCATTGCTCCATCCACAGATGGCTGTGAGGGGAGTAACCACAACACTGCAGAGAACCTGTTAACGCTGTGGGCTAGGGCTTTACAAGCAAAAGAAAACCCCAATGAAAACAAACAGCCCCCGGGCTAATGATCTGCTGCTCATGTTTTGTGAATGGGGATGTGGGACAAGGATGCTGGAGAAAGGCAGGGTGGATATGGAGCTGTTTAGCGCGCTCAGTAGCTGGGGGTCTTTTTCCTATCATGGCTCAGTCAAGAACAACCTCAGGTTTCAACGGCTGGTTAGCCACATCCATTCCAGGGTTTATTTTATTATATTGTATTTTTATTGTTATTGTTGTTTTGTAACCAGGAGGGCTGCAGTAGTTTCCAGCATGCTACATCTCTGCAGACCTTGTGAGCCTCTCCTGTGTGAAGTGGGAAGGAAGGAGAAAGACACGTTTGAAACGAAAACAAAATAGGACAAAGAAGAGTGCTGGTATTTGCTGAGGAATGCTCCCCACAATGCTGAAGTTGCATAAGTGCCGTCTTTGTTTCAGTCAAAAATCTGCTTTTTGGGTTGAAACAAGGCCACCACTAACAAGGCCAGGAAAGAAATTTCCTAATGGTTCGAAATGAATTTAGGATTTTGACGGAGCATTTGATTCTGGGTATGGTTCATATAGATGAAGAAACAGAAATACAGTCCCTGCACATCAGCCAATACATACAAAAATGCCACGGCGCAGACGCAGCCCAGGCACCCTCGCCACATGGCTAATGGATATGAAGGGGAACCCTATTCCTCTATGAGCAGGGGAAATGATGAAGTGACAGATAAGGGAACTCAAAGGAAACGACACAAGGTATTTTGCAGCATTTGGGATGAATTTTATGGTGAGATGGATTGATTACAGGCACTGTTATTGGGCCATACAAATCCTCAATGGCAATGAACCAGCCGAGGCTGAATTTGGCTTAGATAGTGCATTATATAATCCTCTGAAGTTTGCATGGAGTGTGTTTTCCTATCTGAGGTTTTCTCCCCCTTTAATTCCTTCATTTCCTTGGTCAGTTCCTGAAACATTCCCTTTTTCCTCTTTTAACATTCACCACCCTGAGAACTGGTTTGGGAGCAATGGGCAGCCTGTACCAGTGAGTGTGATGGTTTTTCTGCTGTATTTCTGTGTCTCAGAGCACCCTTCTGAGGTTCCAGGAGAGAAGCAGGTGAAACTGTTTGCCACAAAACACGAGTACTATGTTGCACACATTCATTATTCAGCCTCACATCTTCTCTAGCCATGGGCCCATCCTGCACCAACTCTGCCCCTTAAGCAAACCATGTCTCTCATTAATCCAGAGCGGCTTCTCAGAAGTGGGTATGTTGCCACTATCATGGTATAAGAACTGGGTCAGATCCCACCCAGCCATCAGACAGGAGCTGGTGGTAAGTATTCAGCATGTAAGTGCAGTGATCTTTTCCCACGTTTCTGGCCAGTTTGGGGCAGACAGGCATTTTGAGAATTTCCTGAGTTGGAGGCTACATCTGCAACAGTTAGGTCAGACCACTCCCAACAGTAAAAAATATTAGACAACTTCATCCTGAAGTGTCTCTGAGTAGCCCAGGTTGGCTTTCCCAGCAGCTCCTAGTCAAATTACACCACCTGAAAGCAATGAAACCCAAAAGGAAAGAATGGAGAGAGAGCAGAAAACCACTATCCATGGCTTTCATAAGCAGCTCACCTTTTCTTCCTGTGGCAATGGTTCTTTCTGTCCCAGGTAATTGAATTTGATACATTTTAACCATGCTAACCTTTGGCTTTCAACACATATCTCATATTGTGGTCAATTATTTTTTAGCAAAGCAAATACCATCTGCAGTTACACTAGTGAAAATAAAATCACATGGGCCATCAGTTCCCGTGCTTCAGGCACAAGCTCACAATGGTTGAGGTCAGGAAGAAATCACACCACTCATAGCAGATTGAGGCTTTGACACCTTCTCCTGTAGCATCTGGAAGTGGCAACTGCTGGAAGCAGGATAACAACCCTGCTGGGCCAAATCCTGCTATGGTCAAGAGCAGGTTTTTATGAAGCTTTTCCACTACAGAGTATTGTTGTTCTTACCACTTTGTTTTCCTCCCTCGTGAAACTAAGCCTACGTGATTGGCAGTGATTACTTTTCATTCTTGGCTGTGCGGGCAGTTGTAGAAAGAGTAGGTCACACAAGAAATGTGTGGCAGAGCCAGCAGTAAAAACGCAGCTGCCTTACCCCAGTCATAGGCAAAAGAGCCAAGCCCAGCTTTCTGTCTCACAAAAAAAAAAGCCGTTTTAATGAGAGCAGCCCAGAGGGGTTTGCACGGGTGGCAGAGGAATGATTCAATGTGTGTCCCAGTGCACAGATTTCCTGGAGCATGGAGCCAAAAAGTGAGGATTCCCTATTGCTTGAGCTTTCTTCTGTGAAGCTTTGTGCAAATTTCTACCTCAGTTTCCCCACCTAATATAAAGCCTGCTGGTCTTTCCCTTCTTTTGCTCAGTAAATTGAGATCTCTAGCTGAAAACTACTGAAACTTGTTACATTGGTACTTTCCTTAGGGGTGGCACAGTGTGATTTGCTTGGTTTATTGCAAGGAAGGAAACATGCCTCTTCCTCTCCCAGCTTCGTGTCCTGACAGGTTGTGCCATGGCCAGGAGGAGCATCATTGCACCATCAGCCACGCCAGAGGCTTCTCTTCTTGGACAAAGCCAGGTGGATTCATGAGGTTCTGCCTGCCTCTAATGACTGCCCTTGGATGACATTGGCAGATTTCCTTCCCTTAATCATGTAGAAAGGACTTGACAGTCTGTATTACAGCTTTACAAGAACACAAGCTTGCAGGGAATTTTATGGATGAAATAAATCTCTTTAAAGGAATGCCAAGACTCTAGGACACTTGAGATTTGGGGTTTGAGTGTGTATATATTTATTTGTATATATTTATATGGTTCTCTGTTTCCACATGCCTTCCTCTGTGGAATAGTAATGATCCTGCAGATTCCCTGCTCTCATGACCACCATGATATGTTGATACATTAAACTGCCTGAGCAAGATGCTGATGCCCTCCATCTTCTCCTCTGGGGAGGGAATACGGGGAACCTAAACTTAATGGGCCAGCCAGCTGGTGTGCTGGTATGAAGCCATTGCTTCCCCAAGGAGTGGAGGTTACAGGCCTAATGAGCATCCAGCAGCAAAAAGTGGATCTAAGAGTTTCTGGGTGGTAATATTAACACTTTGGTAATGGCTTAGAGGAAAGCCCTAAGTCCTCTTGGACCTGACTTCTGCCTGGTCGAGAAACCGCAGAGCTCAGATGAACGTTGTTCCAGCTGGAACAGAGCCTCCGAAATGCTCCGTCTTGGAGAGGGGGAGAGGCAAAGGAGAGAAGTGAACACAGACAACAGGGAAGGCAAGATGGAAGTATCAGAAGACTCGAAGAGAGGCATGAACCTCTTTTGCTCTCTGGATGCTGCTGAGCCACCCCTTTCACCTTGAGCTGTTCTCAAGAGGAAATGGGAGGGAACCAAAGTTGTGCTTGTGTCTTCACAAAAGTTCCCAAAGGGCATCTCTCACATACAGACACAGACACACATGCACGTTTCCAGATCCCTGTCTTGCATGCTTCACATGCTCAGGAATGTCTTGCAGTGTTGTGCTGTCAGTGTTTCCAACAAAGACAGTTAATATTCCTACACTTGCCAAGCAGTACATGGATATAGCTAGGAGAACACGTTTTTGTTTAAACAGCAAAACAAGCAAATAGGTTCCCCATTCCTTCCCTCCTTCTGTCTGCAATTCAAGTGGACTCCTAGTCCTGGGGTATTATTCCTGGCTGAGAGGGAGTTTATGAGAGTCCCTTGTTACTGCTCTTGGCAGCTCATCACACGATTCCTGTAATACTGCAGCGCAGGTCTGGCCAGGGAGCAAAGCGCAGAAGATGGGAATTTGGGAGAACCAAGAAATGCTTCAGGTCAGGAGCAATATACCATGAGGGGAGATGAAGATGTGGAGGTGGGGTGAACAGATGGGCTCCTTCAAGCCTCCATCCAGTTCATGCCCTGAGCTGGGAAAGAAGGACTGAGCAGGAAGAAGACAGCAATCGCCTCTTTGAGTGTTTTGCCCAGATAAACCTTTTTCTGAGTATATCCATTTCCAAATGTGGAAGTCCCTGCAAAAAAAAAAGACAGGAGGCAAATTGTTGCCACTTTTGTACAAGACTCGAAGTACTAGGCTTTAGTACAGCCAAGGAGAGTCAGGTTTGACCTTGGCAAGATTTTTCCTAGCACAAGAGGGGGGAGAGATTGGGCAAGATGTCGAGCTTCCACTGCGGGAGATTTTTCAAGGGAGATTAGATGTGCATCTGTCAAGAACTGGCTTATTTTCTGCAATTCCATATCTCTGCATTGCAGATCGCAGGAGACTAAACTGTAGGCCGCTGGCAGACATCATGGTGGTGGTTCCCACAAGAGCAGAAGACTGCTTAGGTGATACACACCTAGATAACCCTAACAGACCATTCTCTGCCATCCCAGGCAATTTGGCTGGGGTGAGGTAGAGGGAGGTCATTGTATCTGAACACTTAAACCGTGCATACCAGTCAGGCATTAGTTTTCTATACCCAATCTGTAGCCACTGACCTAGGCTGTTCAAACTCTCCTCTTCCACTGTTATAGCCTCTGGTGCTTCTACAGAAGGTCTAGAGCAAAAATAACTTCCAGACAAGCGTGTGCATGTGTATAGGGGAGGAAATCCTTCCTGATCCTGAAGACATCTGAAGTCCTGAAGCAAAAGAGTTTGTTATATCCATTCCCTGCAAGCAGGGCCAGGATTAACACACAGTATGTCAGAGTGAGTCCAAATAACCCCATTCTCCTCATGGCATAATCCAAAATCACTCCTGTGATCATCACCAAAGCCCTGACTTTGGTGCCTGTCATATGCACATTGAGTTTCTGCTTTGAATAACACAAATGGGAACAGGATTCTGCAACTCGAGGCAATCACTGAATTTTGAAAGTGTTGCCAGCAAAGGTCTTAAAGCTTCAGCTCTCTACCACCCAAACCTCTATTCTGTGTCTTTGGGAAGGATGCCTGACATCCTGAATGTCTGTTTTATAAGGGAGGTTTGCCTGGGAATAATCCTGTGAACTTGTGTGGCTTTCATGGTAATTAATTTTAATACAAGCACCTCTGTGTATTTGCAGAGCTGTAAAAATATGGTCAGATCAAAAGCATTAGATTTTGCCTTTGGATGAATGCTGAAGCCAGCACTTTAGGGAAAAAATGAATGTTGGGTGTGCTCTGTGCAATCTTTGCTCCTTGTATAAGACACATCATGAATATTGAGTAGTAAAAGGAAGGGCTTCTCCCCTCCAAATTTCACTCCCATGTAAATGGAGTTATTTCACTTGTTCTCATGAAGCAAGGATGGGGCATGAAGGGTTAATCCTCCTTCCCTCCCTCCCTTCCTTCCTTCCTTCCTCCCTTCCGCCCTCCCTCCCTCCCTCCCTCCCTCTGCCCCATTGGCACAGCCCATGGTGCTACCAGGCCTGGGACACGCAATGCAATAGCAGCTAGGCTAGTTCATGCTTGTGTTTGCTTCATTTTCTGAAATTATGTTTGTTTTCCCTGCTCCTTGATAAGGCTGTGGTTCATGCTGGACCCCAGGACCTGCACAGCTTAATGTGCACATTGGAAAGGCAACAGTGATCAGGGCTGGGTTTGAAACTCTGGTGAACAACCTGCCCCTTGCAACTTGCCAACTTGCGACTTGCAAAGTGGCAAAACTGGGACTTGCCGAGTCTCAGCATGGCAGCTCAGCAGTTCTGGGAGTGATGACTCAGCAGTTTACAGGGTTGAGTCTCAGCAGTTCTTGAAGTCACGATCCACGTAGACCTAATCCTTGAAGGCACTCAGTTCCTACTGTGAGTGACCACATCCTCCTTTCCCACTGGTTACCTCCTTTTCCATGGTTCACCTTCTTGGGGCAAGAATGTGGGAATACAGGACCAGCAGAGATCTCCTCCGTTGCTGCATCCAGGCTCCTGCTTTCTTTAGCAAGCAGACTAATTATTTTTTCATAATTGCTATTAAAGTTATTATTATCGTTTAAGCATGCTTGATATATAATTATGCAATTAGGATAATAGTGACACTAATAACAGACACTATAACACTACCTTCTCCCCTCCCACACCCAGGCAAGAGAAATGAGGCAGGTCCCGGGTGAAAGACGAGGGAAGGAACAAATCTGGCTCTCTTCCCCTTCCTCTGCAAAGTCCTGTGTTGCAGACACCTCAGGCTGAGCTTGGATTTTCAACCCTAAATCCTGTTAAGCCCCTGATCCTTCTAGCAGGGAGCAGTGATGACACTGTATCCCAGGGCAGCGATGCGGCGGCTGGGAGCTTCAGGCCTGGGGTATTAAATCAAAGGTTTCTTGCTGGGTTTAGGTAATCCAAATGGGCACCATTCCCTTTTGTTCACCAACAGGCCTGAGGGGGCCAACGCTTAGTTATTTTACTGGACTGGGAGTAAATCTTAAAAAAGATTTTTAAAAGAACTAATAATAGCCGTATTAATAATACGTCTGGAGAGTATGTCATAAATTAAGGGACCTAACACCTTTGGAGTGGGGCTCTTGCCCAAGTGAAAATTTCTCTGTTGCCTTTCTTCATCAGAGGATAGTTTATGCATTTGAAATAAAAATTAAAATACTTCCTGCTAGGAGAGAGGAGTGCAGAAACCACAAGCATGTCAGCTACTTATCCTTCCCTTTACTGCATCAATGGATTGTCATCTGTTAAAACCCCAAATCTCACTTCTGGCTGGGAGGAGGACTTGAAGCCATCCCTGGAGAAAGCCATGTCCATGGTTGCCACCCCCACTTAGGAGGTTGTTTTAGGGCATTTCCAAATGATGAGCCAAAACCTGCATTACTGGAGCTCCTTAAGAAGCTGGGTGCATCGTGCCTGGATGAACTATTGGTCCTACACGTGGTAGTGGGCTCCACTTCCCAGATGAAGGTCGCTTCAGCAGCCACATCTCACACTGCCCATTAACATTCAGGCCACTTGGGGAAGACAGATGATGTTAGGCCAGATTTGGGAATGGCTGAAGCTTATGCTCCAGGAAGTTTAGTTGTTCCAAAGACGAGGCTTAGACCCAGGGGGAGATCTAACCTCAATGTTGATGGGGAGTGAGGTGGGATTGACATTTCAGGCTCCTTTGCACTGGTAGCCAGGCTTTTTGTCTTGCAAAAATTTCTTGGGAACTGCGATGGGGTATCTGATGGAAGACTGGCATATTCCACGTCTCCAAAAATCTTTCCATCCCACAAGATACCCGTAGCCAACATCACTTCCCAACTCCTAATGGATCACTGGGTGGGAGGGATGTCTGTCCAGAAAGCTATACTGCACGTGGGTGTACTTGATGTGCTGCCACCAAGTACCTTCTGATCAGAAGCCAGCTGGGGATCTATGGAGTAGTTTTGGCTTTATTTTCTAAGGCATCGTTAACAACAAGTCTGGCTTTTGCTAGAGCTGGATCTTGCCTCCAGCTGGACATGGGAGAAAGCAAAAATGCAGGTGACGATGGTGACGAGACAGAAGTTATTTCAGGACAGACTTCCCTTGCAGCAACTTGTCTCTCTGAAGTGTGTAGTTATGGGGCAAGAGAGCTGCTTGTTAGCTACCAATGCAGCAAAGACTTGAGCTTGAGTCTCACTCGGGCTACAGCCAGGCTGGCTGGAGAGGATCCATGCGTAAGGCAAAGGTCGAAATCCCCTCAGCGTCACAGCAGAGTTCAGCTTGGAAGGCATCTCCAGACGTCTCTAGTCCAATCCATCAGTGAAAGCAGGGCCAGCTTTGAAGTTACTACCCCTCTACATGCTCCCATGAGCATCTGAGTCCATCTCAGTCCAACTAAGCCGTGTTATCTTTCAAGTAGTGGATGTATGCTAGCTCTGTGCATTTGGAGAGCAATGGGTTTGGGAGTGCTCTAAGGCACAGCTGAGCTGACCAGTCCCAGCACCGTCTCCCGCAGCATGGCTGTGCATCTGTGAGGAGGTCACCTCTGGGCTGGAGCAGCTGCAGCTGGAAGGGAATAAGTGAGCACAGCCATCGGGACCACCCCTGCTCTCCAGGGGCTGGAGTTAAACTGCCAACACAGAAAGAAAACGTGGAAGGGGAAAAGAGAAGTCAAGTTAACATGCACAAAGTCCACGAGAGAGCTGGGAATAGAAAAAAAACAGGTTTTGGGAGTCATGGGCCGGGAATTATCCAGTAGGCGAGGTCGCCTGTCCAGTGTGGCATGCTCTGGCCATGCTTTTCTCCATGAGCACTGCCCTGATGTCCTGCTTCCCCATGCTCAGCTGCGCTTCAACGCACAGCTTGATGGCTTCAGTCAATGGGCCTCCAGGGAAAGAGGTGGTGTTTCTGCTGCAGAAATCCCATCTTATGCTCAGAAAGGTTCTTCTTCTTTTTGAGGAAGAGACTAACAAGGTTGAACAAAGAAAACGGGAGGTGTGGGAGAGTGGTACCTGGGGCAACACTGGGCTGAGGCTCAGCAGAAGTGGTTGCTGATGCTGGCCAGGCATGGGCAAGTCGCCCTGACCTCCCGTGCCTCAGTTTCCCCATCTTTAAAAGTAACCCCCCCGGGTGTTATTCCTGTGCGTGCTTGCTCATGCCAAGCTGGAACCTTGCTTTTCATGGCATTCAGGACCTCTCGGCTCTCCTGCAGTTCAAATCGTCGTCAGGCCCCACGCAGCAGAGGCAAGGGGAGGATGTAATAAAGCTTGGTGTTGACTTACACTTGGTGGTTCAGCTGTCAGATAGAGATCAGCAGCAATACAGCTGAACAAAGGCATGGACAGGAGTTTCCTCTATGAGGAACAACTTTGAGCCGGCTAGGGGACAGAGCTAGGGTGCAGCAGGGACGACCGATGTTCCTGCGAGTGGAGAGGGGAGGACATGTTTCTGCTGGTCAGTGCCATGCTGGCTGTCTTGGGGAGGGCAGGTTTGTGCCTCCAGTACCATTTCCAGCAGAGCCCGTGTGTTTCTTTTCCATAATGGAGACAAACCATTGCAACGCAGGCATTTTGTCAGGCTGTCACCATCTGATCAGAGCAAGAACCATCTCTGCTGGAAGTGCTTCCCTCATCCCTGCATGCTTCTGCTGTTGTCCCTAAACACAAGTGACACCTGGGACTATGTGGGGTGGCTGCAGTCAGAAGAGGAAGTCCCTTCTCCCTGAAATCTGATAGCATATTATCAGGCACGCTGATAGAAAACCTTCAATATTACCAGGAGACTAGAGATGTCAGGCACAGGTCATCTACAGGGATAGAAAATGGTAATATAGGTGGTTAGCAGGTTTTATTTATTTTTTCCTAGCTGTGTACTGGTTTTCTGAAATGTATATTCTGCCCTGGGAGCACTGAGCAGTGTTCATGCGAGCCCTTTCTGGTAGCTGCACTCTGAGCATCACACTAAGCAAACACAGAAATCACCGGCGCTGCTCGGTGACCCTCACTGGCTTGACCTGCCGGGCTCGAGATCTCTTTGGTGAAAGTCTGCTATGTGTTAGCAAGTAACTGTTCAAACACAGATGCTGCCTGTGTCAAGGAGGCTTTTTGCTCAGAAAGTACAGACATATTGATCCTCTATTGAGCCTGGAGAGCAGGCTGGAGCAGCACAGTGACGTGTGATAGGAGCTGAAAGAGGTCCCACAGCACAGGAATTGAGGATACTAAAGGGCCTTTTATTTGCTGATCGGGCAAAGCTTGACGTGTGTCTAATCCCCCTGGCCAATGTGGTCACGGGGGTTTAGCTTTAACCAATTTCTAATTAAAAGTGTTTACAGATGAGCGCTTTATTTACCCAGTATTAATTATAAAGGGCTTTACTCTAGTGGGGAGCAAACGAGTTTCCTGTCTGCTGTAGCAAAACCCTTGCTGGGAGCTCGCTTTCCCCAGAAGGTCCATAATAAAGTTATTATAATGACAGTCTTTGTGATGAGATCCTGAGCAGATGGGGGCAGGAGGGCTGGGAGCGTTTCCACCACACATGCGCCGGCTGTCACAGGTTTAGGAGTCCTCTGTTTCCATGATTTCTGCCTGGACGCTTGCCAGTCACCATCCAAGGTCTTCTGGGTCCAGAAGTCGTTAGTTTAAACCCCGGTGTAATCACGTATTAAGTTATACACGTGTAAAATGAAAGCAAGAGGATATTGGCTGGTTTAAGATGCTCTCTGTGGTTGGAAAAGGGCTGGGTGTGCAGGGGGGACATGGGATCACGGCTCTGCGTGTCCATGTGTGTCCATAATAAACAGCAGCATGTCTCCCGGCAGCTCAGACAGAGACAAACACTAAGTATTATTTAATGTTTATCTGCTTTTTTTGTTTGAGTAAAACCGAGTTTCTCCCTCCAGGCCATGCCCATTTTGACAAGATTTTTCAGAAGGAGAAAAGCCACTTGGGAAATTTTCATTGCAAAGCAATTGTGACCTTTGGTTCTGAAAAAGAGAAGTTCATTTTAAAATACCAAGTTTAACAAATTATTCCTTTTAAATTATTTTCTATATATTTTTTCTATATTTCTCTACTAGCAATATTTTATTGTATGTTGTAACAGCCTGTAATTCTATACACATTTGTAACAAAAAAACTTCCAGAACTGCTGTTCTTGAGAAATTTCGGTTCCTGGGAACACAGGCTCCGAGATGTTGACATTTCCCACACAATTCACTGTTCTGGCAATTTTAGTGATAGCCACCACTGCGTGCAGAACTGCTAACAGGGTACGTGGGAATAAGAGATCAGGTGGTAAGAGCCAGCCTCAGCCTCCTCTCTCTACAGTGATGTCCGTTGATTTATTAAATAAGGAGTTTTCGTCCTTTTGTCAGACTTTTTGGTGCTTCTTAAAATTCATTCTTTAACTTGGAAACAAATGATTTCTTTAAAATTCAAAAGAGAAACTCCAGATACCATAGCCAAGAACTGACACACAGAAAAAAAAAGACTAATTCTGTGCATTGCTTGTATACATCTATATTGAATTCAACTTTTTTAAAAAAAGCTGCCATAATATAATGCCCAGATAATAAAATAGTTATTCCCTTGAGAGTGTAGTGTTGTGATTCAGATGGCTTTTCTTTAAAGTGCTGAGGAGCATTCACCTTGAGAGGGAGACATCCTGGTAAAGAAGCGTATTTGATCATGCATAGCACACGCATTTTAGGAGCAGTTTGTAAATCAGATATCTTCTGCTTTGCATTTCTTTCATACCCTATATACAATTTTGTTCTTACCATGATCCAGTATACAGCCTTGCAATGGTTATGTTTAGGCCCTCTCAGTCTTACTGCAAAATATCATCCTTTAATAATATGGGAAAAGAAGGGAGGGTGCAGGAGGCATCATTAAAGAACCTCATAAATCTGTGTATCGCAGATCATTGTGGCTCGCTATACCCCAGCTGCATTTGCTACGCTGTGGACCAGTTCCTCCCCATGCGTGTCTCTACCAGGGCGGATGCTTTTAGCAGCAAAGTCAGCTTGGGCTGAGCGTGTGGTTCTTCCTTGCTAGCACACATCTCCCAGTGTTGCCTGGGCACACCCGGAGAGAGATGTTGGCCCGTGGTGAGAGCTCACTGCATCTGAGATGGGGGGCTTTGTCCAGGCTTTACCTTGCTGTGAATTTGCATAAGGCTGTACTATTCAGCTCAGCAGTTCCCCAGCGATCCTAGGGGTAAAGTTGTGTTCTAGGCTGGTGCCCTGTCTGCAATGAATATGCCTGTGAAAGCCCGATTAATGCCAAATTATACTTAAGGGAAATCTTTACCTTTGGCTATGATATTGTAAATTATTGAATGCTGCAGAGAAAATTACCACACAGTCCTTCTAAAAATACCTACCTCTGTCATAGTCATACAGACCTTCAAAAGGTTTATTGAGGGGTACTGGGAGATTAATTTCCGTTAAAGATGCAATTTCCTTATTTAAAAAAAAAAAAAAAATTTAAATGGTGCTGTAAAAACTAAGTTAAAAATAAAGGGGAATCGTATGAATTCAGGGCCGATGTGCTCACTGCAAGACTTGCTAGACTTGTACTATTCTAAAGCAAACAAGCGAAGGAGGGATTAGGGACCGATGATGGCACGTGAGACCTTTGTTTGCTCTGGTTGTGGTGCAAATGATGCACTTCATGTCTTGAAACCCACCAGAGCCAGTGATCAGCCTGCAAAACCAAGTGATGTGCTGTGGTGGTGCAAGTGATGTGCTGGAACTGAGCAGAGCAGCTCCAGGTGTGACAAGGGCAGTGGGCTGCATGCTCTCCGCCGGTGAGCTGGGCTGCGAACCCAGCCTTTGGTCTGCTGCAGGATCCTCTCTGGGGTCCTGCGTTGTGTTTGTGTGATATTAAGTGGTTTAGTGCCTTCTGAGGCATGCCCGGACAGGCTGCCCATGGGCTGCCTGCAGGTGGGCTGTGGGAGGTCCTCTGCCTGCCGAGGAAGCGGCTGTGGGAGGTCCTCTGCCTGCCGAGGACCTGTGTGGTCACCCCACCCACCCTGTGTGGGTGGGAAGTGCCCCAGCAGCAAATAAACCTCGCTCGCTCCTGATCATTGCTCCAGAGCTGTGTCATCTGTGCATCTGCTGCAGGGCCTTAGAAATTACCTGAGTTGCAGTGAATTGATCAGCTCTTTCCGGAGAATTGCCCAGTTGATGAAATGTGTCCCATGAAAAATACCTCCAGTATTCCTGGCAGCAGCAGCCGGGTACCAGTATGGGTTTGGGAGCAAAGTAGTTACCAGTGGGCCCAAGGTGGGACTGTGCTGAGCACTAATTCAGAATAGCAAGGGAGCTGTTTTGCCTGGCAGGTTGTCCTCGATAGGTACAAACCCAGTCTGTAAGGATGGACCAACAACCAGCTCTCCATTCCACGCTGAATGCAGGCAGGCTGGGTGCTGGCTTGGTGAGTGAGCTGGCTTCAAGCCTCTGGCCATGGCAAGCGAGACAGTAAGCAGATGAGAAGAGGTGGTGAGAAGCACCTTTGCTTTAGGGAAGCCCTTCACGTGGCGTTAACAACACAGGATGCTTTATTTTTACCTCCGTAGTAGCCAGGCATCTTGGCCTCTTTATGTGTGAGTGGGGCCTCGAGTCCCCTAGTGAGCGAAAATCCCCAAACTCTAATCCCACATATCTTCAGCTGCTGTTTTATATCTTTAAGCTGACATGGAGGCCCTTTAGCCCATGTAAGCCTGCGGATCTTAAAGACTTACCCCACCAATTTACAGATTGTAAGTAATGGTTTTGTCAGTCCTTCACTGTAGGACCTCAGTGAAAAATCATTTCACGTACAGGTCCATCATATACTCCAAGCGTTGTCTGAGGCTAGCAGGGTTTCCTCGACCGCCCTGTGCTGCCTCCCCTCCTCCCTCTCACTCAGTACGTGATTTCATTTAAAACGATGGTGAAAGATGTGAAAGAATATACGCACAGCAAGATGTAAAGCCCTCCGGTCTGTCAGCATGCCTGGGGGGGGAGGGGGGGGAAAGACAATCACAAGCAGGAGAATTGTAACCTGAGAATCAACAAATTCAGTATCTTTAAAATTAGGGGTTAGCTTTTGTAGGCAGAGAGAAGTTTGGATGGTGGTCCAAGGTTTTATTAACAGGAACACTTCCTGACGATGGCAGCATTGAGATCTTGGCCCCAACCAAGAATGGGGCTCCTTCGTTCTGCAAAACCAAACTGGAAATTTGAAGAGGTTCATAATGCTTTACATTTTGACAGCACTTCTTCAATTCAGACACCACCTAGGCATTAATAAATGAGACCTCTTGACATCCTTGCTGTGAGTAGAACTACATGGCAAATGGATTTTCCAATTTTTTGAGGTTTTGGGAAGCAAGCAAAAGAAATTTAAAAAAAAAAAGAATTGTTTTGGGTCATTTGAAACATTCTCAATATATTCAAAGCACTTCATTCAGATTTCAACCCCTTATAATTTAATAGAAAGTAGAGTCTATTTTAAAGAAAGTAATTTTGCAGGAAGAAACCAAACTTCTCAGTGTAAGTATGGAAACAGACCATTTGAATCTTAAAAAAAATATTTCCCTGAATTTTTCCAGTAAAGAAATATTTTCCTCATGACTATGATTTTATTTTTAAACTGTTTAATTAAAACAAGAGTTTTTCTAAAGAAAACTGGACATCCAGTTGATACCTTGTGTCAGCTCTGTCCGTTTCTTGTCTTCCCAGGTTGTCTCCCTTCTTACCAGATCTAATTCACAACCGTGGCTAAGTTTAATCCCTTGGTTTTCCTTTTTTCCCGGGGAAACATCCTGTATAGCCACCACAATTGAGAGGATCTCCTTAGATGTCCCTTCTCCCAGGGGACAGCTTCAGGCATTGGCCTGTGACTGTTGAAATTCCCTTGTTGGCTTCAGAATATTTTGTGATGAAAGTTTAATGAAAACTGATGCATTTCCATGGAAATTTTCCAATTTTATCGATTGGTATTTTCTAACAAAGAACATTGTGTCAAAAACATTCCTGTCCAGTTTTCCTGCCTCCTACCTCAATTAAGTCTTTACAAAACACGGACACAAACAACACGTGTATAACTGGATAACAGCACTTCAATAGTCTAGTAAAGGGATGAAAATCTGAAAAAGATTAGGAGAAAACAGGGAGATTGCTATTATTTTTGAACAAGGTGGGGAGACACATTCAGAACCTCGTAGCCCTGAAGATAGAAGATCCACACTTTTCTATGTGCGCATTTTTGTGCGGGCTGCCACGTTCAATCAGAGAAATCACCCAGGTCGATGAAATTTATGAAGTTGCCCAGTGATGGGTCTGCATTGTAAATAAAGGCAAATTAGCTGGCAGTATGTTAGCACATATTTCACTTGTGTCATGGTGTAATAATGAACCTTGTATCAAAGTCTGCAACACCATCTGAGTTTTATATGCCCCATTTCCTACATGTTTTGAACAGTGGAACCAATTTATAACGTAATGATTTTTCCATACATAATTTCTTTCTTATGATTTCCATAACTCGGAGTTTTTACTATGAGTAGGGCTGAAGGCAGCCTCGTAAAGGATATGAAAAGAGGGCTGGCTGAAGTGTCTCATAAAAAAATAGCTTGAGCGATTTGCTAGTGACTCTCTATGGGTTTGATTGTGCCTTGAATTTTGGACCATGCCAGGAATGAGCAACCTGCGTTTCCAACCGCCTTCACACTGTGCAGCCTTCACATCAGGCGTGTGGTGTTGCTGTTTGCTGGCGGGAGACGGGAAAGTGGGGATCAGTAGGCCAGGAGGAAAGGGGGAACTTGGCTGCCTTTGCTCATTCACTGGCCAACGGGGAGGAATAGAAATTTACTCCTGGTTTAAGCCAATCTGAGGGCGTGTTGATGAACTGGTTAGAAAAGCTCCGTGCGGAGCCAGAAGTGCGAGTACGTGCCCTGGTCTCAAGCTGGACTCTGCCTCCTGTCAAAGAAAAATAAGCTGTAAAAGCAGCTGAGTATTAAAAGGGGGTTGGATATGTTGTTTGCCGTGTCACTTCGCTGGGTGCTGTTAATACAGGAACCAGATGTCTTAATTGTGCTGGGCAACTGGATGGGGCAGATGGGGAGGTGAGCGTACCTGCTGCAGGGGAGCAAACTGTTCTCTGTTTGGCATCACTTTGTGAGCATCTTGGAGTCGGTGGATACAAACCTACCATTTTTAGGCAGGTGAGACAATTTAGCTATAAAAGCTCACCTGGTGGTCAAAGGACATCCTTTTTTCTATGGGGGAAAAAAAAAGTACAGAAAAGAGGGGGAAAACCCCAAACATTTGTTTCAGCCATTTCAAGACAAAATCCTTCCAGTTTTTGTTTCCAATTGGAAATTAGTAATTTAGGAACAGTTTTAATTTAAGCAACATTAAAAAAGGAAAACTTTCAACACTGAAGTACTTCATTTTAGGCTTGAACAAAAAGTGTCATTTGACCCAAGTGAAAATTTTGCTTACGTTTTCATTTCAATGAGGCTCCCCCGTAAATCTCCTCCAAAGCCAGCCTAGGTTGAACCAAAATGTTCTTTTCATTTCCACCTGTTTCCACCAGCAGATTGAAAAAACAGTGCATTATCTGTGAATCACAGTATCTTCCGCCGCTGGGCCTGAGATTATGCTATATATCCACCATCCTTGCACGCTGCTGTACTGAAGGGCACCTCTAGGCCCTATACATCAGGACGTTTCAAACACTGCAAGTGAGCTGCCTTACCCCACCTTGCTGTCCTTTCTTCCTGGACCCCAATCCCATGTGCAGTATAACAAAATCCCTACAAAAACAGCTTCTCAATCAAAGCCACTCCCAAATTACCATTTTGCTTTAGGAACATGGTCCTGCCTCTGTCAAAGCCTTAACCTTCAGTAATACCAAGGGAAACTTTTTATAGATGCATGCTTTCTTTTTCCCCCCTGGGAAGAGGTTAGTTATAAGCAGGTGCTTGGTTAGCTAATGCAGGTCTTTTGCCCAGTGCCTCCGTCCTTGTGGAAGAGGATGCTGAGGGATAAAGTGGAAGGGGGGAGAGGCAGGTGGGGAATAGGGAACACCTGGCCTAAGAAACACCAGTTTCATAAATCTGTGACATTAAATCCTTTGATCTGTGTCCTTCATATCTCTGCAGGATCACTTCCACCATAGGCCCAAGGTCAGCTTGAGAGTTTACTTTTTTTCTCTCTTTCTTTCTTTATTTGATAAACTTCCCTACATACAGTTAAGCTGGAAAAAAAAAAATTGAAGGGCACCATTTATTTCTCTGTACAACTCCCCAAGTCCTGGTGACTGTATATCAAAAGTGTATCCTGTCAGTACTGCAATCTAATCTTGTCACAGGCAGAAGTTAAGAAACTGTCCATTTAACACATCAGATGATGTAGGTCTTGCCCACATTAACAAGCATCACAGAAAACAAAATAACTGGGTGGCATACAGGAACATGTAAATATTGCTTCCGATCGCTTTCTCCATTTTTAATTTCCAAAGTTTCCTTTTGGAAGAGGGTAGACCTTTATCCAGGTTATGGCAATTAGGTTGCTTATTCAATTAGGGAGAAGTGACATGTTGATAGGAATTTTTAGTGACATTTTGGGCATGGATGCAGTTGCACAGTGATGGCGATCTGCTCTGGAAGCCACTGGAGCTTCGGTTCTGCCCCAGTGGGTCTGAAGCTCCTATAGACCCTGTGCGACAGGTGAGTAAATGCAGAACTGCCTTAGAGAAAGTACAGGGTCTTAAGTAATCTCCTCTGCTGTGTTTAGAAATTGATGTGGACAGTGTGGCTGTATGAACCAGGCATTCCTCCTAATCGATAAATCTGCCAGATGCTAATGACGTCCTTTTCCTAGAAATGTATTACTTTTAATCCAGAGAAATTAGTATTGTGGGTTCATGCCATGTGACTTTTGTCTCAGCTGGATAAATAGCATGAATCACTTTCCCCTTTCAAAGTCTCTCAGCCGCTCAGCTCCAAATACCCATTTAATCTGACTTTATAAGTTAATAAATCACTCACGATAATTAAGCATTAGCTCCATGTGCCAGCAGAGCACTGGGGAAGGCAAATGTGTTGGTGCAGTCCTGTGCCTTATAAACCTTTTTGCACCTGAACTATCTTTCCTGGGGTGCTTGGAGCCCGGCACTGCTGTGTTTGCTGGGGTTAAGATGTGATCATTTGTAAGCTGATGACTGGCTGCTAAGTGAGGGTGTATCCTCCTGGGGATTAGCAATAGCTGTAGCTGTTTGCAGGGTGAAGAGGAGGTCCCTGGGTGTGCTGAAGGGGGGAAAGCCCTGGGCTCAAGCGTTTGCTGGTCACAGAGGTGCCTGGAAGCCTTGCTGTAGCTTAGGCTTAAAGGTGGGAAGAAAGGGGACAGTATCTCACTTGACTTCAGCCATTAAGGAGCTAATACAGTTGAAATGGCTTCCTCAGTGGGCAGTGAAAAGGAGGCAGCGCATACAGTCTACGTACCTAAGACGTGTTGAGGGTGTGTTTGCTTTTTGCTGAACGGAGGTGGGGCCTGGATCCCAGGTGCCCATGTTGTGTTTATGCAGAGCCAAGTTGGGGTCATCTACCTGTGATTCAAAAGCACTCCTACCTGGCAGCATAGGTATGCTCAGGAATTGGCTGTGTAGGTTTATGCATTTCGTAGCTATCCCAGTCTGAAGTCAAGATGCATTTGCAGAGCCACTCTGAAGCTCTGTAGTACATAGCCAGGTTTATTTGGGTATCTGAGCTGCTATGATCTGCAGATTTGCCTTCTATATTTTAGAGAAAATGGTGTGAATATGTCTTTCACAGGCAAGCCATGCATACCTTGAGCTCTGGTTGTAGCAGCCAGCTCAGTGTCAAACATGACTTGACCATCAGTGGCTCTTTGCCTTCTCTTATCCTGCAGTTGCTGCGTCTTTGGCCATAGGTTTTTGAAAGGGAGCATAACCTGGCATTGAACTCTACCCTGTCCGTTAATATGATGGTCTGTACTGGTTAGCATTGGGCAATTGATGATTTGTTTTTCAGAGATGCTGAGCACCCTGCTTCGCCCTGAGTCTCTGAAGACTGAAAGCTGTAACTGCGGCCACAGTGGCTTGTGCCTCTGGATTGGTGTCTGCCTCTTACCTCCAGCCCCGAAAGCTGTAGGTGCAAAATTGTAGGTCACTTTCCCATCCCAAACCTTTTCCCTTGATATCATAACCCCCTCGCTCCTCCCCCATGCTCTTCAGCTTTGCTGTGAGCAGAGATTTATACACAGGAAATGGAGAATAGGACATTTTGTTTGTGCCTCTGTGTATGTGTAATATCTTTAATATGAAACTAGTTGCCACTTAATTATACAGGCTAAAGACCTCCATTCAGTGTGTTGTATACAATTCATGAGTCTCAGGTCTCCCAGACATGCATTACAGCTGTGTGGCAACACCCAGGTGACTAACATTCCTTTTTAATTTAATTTCCTTACATAAATAGCTTCATTAAGGATCAGTTATTTGGGCAGAGAAAACACTATTTGAATAGGTCAGACTAAGCGATTGAATTTAGGATCCTGCTACTGTTACAGCTGGGAGCAGCACCAAACCCCAGTGTCACCCTCCTGTTCAACAGTTTGCTTTCACCTGTAGCCTGGGAATCTCTCCGGTGAAGGTGATGGACATATTTCAGAGTTAATTCAGTGTGCAAGGTAGGATTGGAGCTTTTATGGGAGCAATAATAAGGAGGATGTTTTCAATCTTGTGGTTGAGGTCAACCCTTTTGCTGGGATTTCCAATTTGTTAATTTCTCTCTCTTTGATAAACAGAGGTTCCCTTGCTTGCTGAGTCAGTTCACACAGCACCTACACCTAGAAAATCGATTCCTGTCTTTGAGCCTCTAATTTTACATCTGGAAAAAAATGGAAATCGATGAGATGTTGCTGAACTCAGGAAGCTGCTGATGGTCACCTCTAGGCACTACTGTGCTGCTCTCTGTAAGCGTGGGGTGTAGGTGCCTTAGGGCTCCCGGGACTCAGGTCCCAGGCTTCAGGCAGCGAAGGGAGGAGAGAGAAGCACTGGAAATGGGCTGAACAGGGAGGTACCATTTCATTCCCTGCACCCAGATCTGCAACACTTACACTGCACAGCTGCTGTCAAAATATCTGCTCAGTCTGCAAGGGCAGATCAGACCAAAATTCCTAACTGATCATGGAAAAATTATATTCAGGCTCTTATATTAGGGAGTTTTTCCCTGATCCCACATTAACTTACCCCTTTCACATGAGCAGAAACACAGTTCATGTATGAAATTAATATAAAGATCACTTTCTGAGGTAGCCAAGATTTTTTTTTCCCCCCCAGAAACGCCACCACATTGCAAGCCTCCAGGCTTCCCACTCCTGCCAAAATTGCAAAACATTGCCAGAAAGGTGAACATTGCTGATGGCTTTGGCATTTCCAGGCTATCTCCACAAGATTGTTCTGTTAAAAGTATATTCTGGGAACATGGGAAAATGTGAGGAAAGTTGGACATTTACATAGCTCTGCTCACTTACATGACATTGCGTAAATGTTTGTAAGTGGTATAAACACTCTTTGTCCAGGATATAAGCCAAATCCTAACTGTCTACAGGTAGGAGAGAGCACTCTCAGTACACACACTGTTATATCATTATCTATTGTGTAGAAGCATCTGATTTTTATTACTCTCCGAGATAGGATATCAGGCTCACAGGACTGACGCCCTGGATGTGCATGCAAGGCATAGCGATGGCTGTTTCTTAAGATGCTAGCCAAGTGTAAATCTTACAAAACCCTTTCGAGATGGGTGGTCTTGCTTGTTGGACACAGGCTTTCGCTTTTCAGCAGGGAAAGGGTTGAGTGATGATTATCTCTCACTTTTTCCCATTCTGTTTCTTTTCGTGATAAATAAAACGAGCCTTGCTTGAAGTGATTGCTTTTTAATGATGCATGTCAGACATGAAAGCAGTATCGCTCCTGTTTGAAAAGGGCATGTAATGTAACAAGCTGGCTGAGTTTCATTCCCAAATCACCACCATTCCCTCTATCAGCATAGAAATAAATGAGTTCTCATTGCCTGCGGAGGTTGGGGGGGGCTTACCTTGCCTGGATATTACCTCCTTGTTCTCTGTGGGGGAAAAGGGATATAAAATAGCAGACCCCCCCAACATTTTTTTTTCTGATTGCCAGACGACCTCCAAGTAGAAAATATGTGTGATCCCTGAATACCTGTCCAAGGAATTAAATTTCTGCGAGGCTCATAACACCATTAATAACTGTGCTAGCTCCCCGTGGGGTTCCACCTTTCATTTGGGTATTGCTGATCTAAAGAATAGGTTGAGCAGTTTGGAGAGAAAAATCTTAGAGGTAGCTGAGCCTGTGGAGAAGCCTTGAGTAGGTCTTTTGTGTTGTCTCAAGGTTGTTCATGTGGACACTAGTGACTGACAGCTTGTTACTACTCGTTGGTATCACCAGTCCGTGGCAAGTGCAGATTAAAGTGGGTTAGTTTTAATTGCTCTGGAGGACTATGAAGTGCCTCAGCGAAGGGGAGAAGGGGAAGGCTATCTGGGGAGGTTAATACCAGGTATGGATGGTGAGCATATTCATTATTTTCCTCAGTAATTACCCTGCATTTCTGGTGGAAAATAAGCCCGGGCTTGATTTGAACCATGAGCTATTTTCAGCCTGGAGAAGAGAAGGCTCCGGGGAGACCTTATTGCAGCCTTTCAATACTTAAAGGGGGCTTATAAGAAAGATGGGGACAGACTTTTTAGTAGGGCCTGTTGCGACAGGACAGGGGGAATGGCTTTAAACTAAAGGGGGGTAGATTTAGGCTAGATCTAAGGAAGAAATTTTTGACACTGAGGGTGGTGAAACACTGGCACAGGTTGCCCAGAGAGGTGGTGGATGCCCCATCCCTGGAAACATTCCAGGTCAGGTTGGACAGGGCTCTGAGCAACCTGAGCTGGTTGAAGATGTCCCTGCCCACGGCAGGGGGGTTGGACTAGATGACCTTTAGAGGTCCCTTCCAACCCAAACTATTCTGTGTTTCTATGATTCTATTTGCAGAGCAGGTGATGGAAGACACCAAGTCAAAGAGGCAGAAATGTACCGGCTCTACCCCTTCATCCTTCGCATTCAGTGCACAGCCTGCCAGAAACTAGGATGCTTTCCAATGCATTATCCAGTCCAATTTGAAATGACCCAAGCGGTGAACCAGCACTTCTCCTGGCAGCTTGTTAGGATGTTTTCTCCTCCTGTCCAACTCATATTTCCCATTTCTTTATTTCAGCTCATTACTTCCTTTTGCCTGGCTCAGGGCAAATGTGCTTCACCACTAAACAGCCCACAGCAATCATGACTTCAGTCATGTACCATTAATCCCTGGAGCACCACGTTACTTGTTCACCCTGCTGCATGCTCCAGGAGAGAGTGAATGATTGACACTGGTCATAAATGCTTATAGTGTTAATTCTTTAATGTCTTGCTAATTTTAATTTGCTCTGTTCAGGTTGGGAGGGGTGTGATAACAGATGCTGGACAGAATACTGCCCCTTGTCTGCTGCTTATCACTGCTGGAAACATGCTTCTACTATCGTAGTTTGCACAGCCCCAAGGCATGGAACAAAAATGAAGGCTGTTTTTGTATAAATAAACACCAAACTGCACAGAGTTCTGCATCTTTGGTGGCCAAGAAAAGGGATCTGTGTGCTGGAATCTGCTCCGTGAAGTAGGCATAACCTTTCTCATGCCCCTTATTATATGCGAGGGTTTTGCCTGGCTACTTAAACCCAACCTCATTTTTAGAAGGCCTTTATGCGCTGAAACCCTTTTACATTTCAGCCTCAGCCTTTGCCAAGCACTTAGGCAGGTGGAGCATGTTAAGGCCATGAGCTGCATTACATGAGACGGTGCTTGTACTCATTGTTGCTCTGATGGAATGTGCTCTGAATACCCCCGAAGAAGGTGGCTGTGTTGGATTCATCTGCTCCCTCAAAATAAATCAATCACTGGTTGCACAAAAACACCTTTTTGGTTCACATATGATGTCCTGTACTCCTGGGAGAAAGTGGAGTGGGCTGCATAGTTCAGGTGGAGATTGAGATACAGTTGATGAAACAGTGGAACCTGGAGCGATCCCACCCCAGCTTTCGGCTTGGATTCATATGCCTCTGGGTCTGGCTGCATCGTTGGTCATGGCATTTCTTAGCATGCAGCTCTATGACACCGAATTCTCATTTTCATGGTTGTCCATGCCACGCTTCTAGGGCTGATCTCGTCAGTGTTGCACTCAAGACCTAGATTTCAGCAGACTTCAAGTCCTGTCAAAACCACCAAACTTTTGCTAGTGTTTTGAATGAAGCAGTTAGAGTTGAGGGTGTTTCCAGTGTGGGCAGTGATTAGCAGAAACTTCAGTTCATGACAGTTTGAGCTGAAATTCATTCATCTTGATGGGATGCTCAGGAAGACAAGCACCCCTTACATGAGCAGGGAGTGCCCTCTGACAGGTTCACAGAGATGAAAACACAAATGAGTTCATGCTTGGCAAGTTGGATACAGAAATAATTTCTCCCGTCTCTTATTTTTGCTTCCAATTTACAACTAATCATAGATTTCCTTTGTATTTTTTAAAATACCCATTTTTAGACTAATTGCAGACAATAAACCAAACCCTAAAATAAGCAAGAACATCTGACTGTCAGCAGTTGCAAGGGGGAGATGTGACAGCAAACTGGCCTGTCTATCCAAACTTAGGTTTTTAAAAAATACATGGAAAGTGGTGGGATGCGATGAGAGATGAATTCCATGGGTCACCCTGTACTTTTCTTTCCCTTCGAACAGCATCTTGCAAGTGCCAGGGGTAAAGAAAACATTCTTTAAAAGCCAATTGGGAAAAGAAAGACCCACTGGGCAACACTGACTTGTAACTAATGGGGCTGCACAATTTTGGGAGGTTGTTTGGTCACCTGGTTGCTCTGACAAAATCTGAAGATGGCTCTGATATCGTGGGAGAGCACGATGGAGCTGTTGGCATCATAGTATCCCTTACATTGTGGTTACTGATGAACACAGCAGAATCCAGTGGAAATCTTTGGTTCCTGAGCCCAGGTGGCAGTAAATTGTACTTAGTAAAGCATGCAAACCAGATACTTACAAAGCTGAGGGAAAATCCATGAAATATTCATGAAGTCTTTCTTATGAAAGAGGCCTATTCATATATATATATAAAAATAAATATATGCACACTTTTGAAATCTATTCAAACCAAATAAGACTTTCTTAGTCACCTTGCGTAAAATAGGAAAGCAGATGACTTTGGTTCTACCTCTATTATACAGTCATCAGGAGACTGAAATAGCTCTGGAAAAGGAGCCTCTGGTGCTCTGCCGCCTTCTATAGATGTGTGCCTTTCTTCTGGCTCTGCTGGCACTTTCAGCAGAGCAGCTGCTCTGGGGGAAATCACTTGCTGCTACCTTGATGTAATAAATCAATCAGTCTTTATAATTTATCACCCTCTTTGCAAGAATAATGCATAACTGTTCAAATGTATCAAGGGACGAAGCTTTTAAATATACTGGGAATGGCAGTGTTTATGATACGGTGTGCTCACTGCCAGCATCCCTGCCCTCTCCATCTGCACCGTGGGAGCATCATTCCCGTCTCATCCTGCCATGCCTGCGCTGGGGCTGTGCTGTAAATCAGGTTGGTGACTCCAGAAGCATGGCTGTGCCAGTAGTTTCTGTTCTACCCCAGTAGAAAATGTGTCCCTAGGTAGTGTGCCCAAGCAGAAACCCAATTCCTTTGCCGAGAGCTTAAATACAGAGACAGCCATCTTCTGTGCTTGTATTGCTTATACTTGATCTGTGAATAAATGCTCCAATTTTTTCGCCATCGCTAAAGTCCTTTTTGAAAACAAGAAAGAAAAAGAAGGGGGAGAGAGGAGACTGTAAATAATAACCAGAAGGTTATTTTAGGAGTTTTGCTTGATGCCTGAAAATAAGTAGCTCTAAATTAGACTCTCACTTGCCTTTTAAAGCAAAGTCATCTGATTTAGAAAAGAGCCTTTTATTCTTATCCTTATTAAAACATAGGAGAATGTTTGTGGTTACATTTGCCAAAGTAGCTTTGGGATTTTCTTTTCTGGGAAATTCATAAGCAAAGTTTGCTAAATGCTCTCCGTATATTATGACAATGACAAAAATAGTAGGTTAGGAAGTGAAATCGCTGGTGACATTAATAGGCAAGAAACAGCTGATTTTGTTTCTGTTTGATTCCAGTGAGGAATTCTGTCCCGCTGTCTTTCTTTGCTCCCAAAATGTCAGGTACCAGAATAACCAAAGGGTTGCAAGATGGAAGGTATTTTAACCACGTGTATCAACATTTTCCTTCTTGATCACAAGCTTAAGGGTCTCTTTTCCCTATTTCGCATTATTCTAGGCTAGAATTGGTTGGCACAGTTTGCCCTTTGCACCTTTGTCAGTGGTGGGAAACCCTGCACAGGGGAGAAGAGAGAAGGAGCTTCTGCTCAGAGTAGCTGTGCTTGGTAGGGCAATTTGCCACGGCCCCACTTAGCTGAATTTTTTTTTAATCTTTAGGTTTCTTTCTGGTCCCCGTTTTTCTAGACCTCAGCTGGTAAATACTTGTGGAGTTGTTTTAACGTGTGCTAGCCAGAGATATGTCAACTTGCTGTCTAATATGTAGTAAATTCTGTGGGAAGAGACCATTTCTCACTGCGTTTGAGGAAAGTTAGAGCAGTATTTTCAGTTCCCATGGGAGTTGCCCTGCTCGCTGCAGTTAGATGTCTGATCTAAGCCGGTCATTTGTTTCTGTCTCTAATCCATGGACAGAGAGAGGCACCTGGAGCAGAAAGCTCACTCCTGCAGTACGAGGATGGGCAGAGCTGCCAGCTGGGGTCTCTCCTGGCTCAGGTTAGCTGTGTCAAATCCCATGGCTAAGTTCAGATCGTGCTGTCACAGATTGTGGGGTTTATGCTTTTATCTCATCTTCAGGAGAATGTTCCCTGAATGGTGATGTCAGGTCAGGCTTGGTGGGCTTGTGAAGGTCTGGCAGATGGAGGGTGTCCTGGTGATGAGTGCCTTGCCGGGTCATGGAGCTGGCACACAAATACATGGTGGAGCCTTTTACCAGTCCCAGCTGCAGTTACCTTCCTGTGCCGAGAGCCGCCCTGCTCTGGCTGGTGGTGGTGACCGTCCTCGTACACGCGGTGGCTGAGGCTGCACTTGTGACGGAGAGTTTGAAAGCTCAGCCCTTCACACTTGTGGCTGTAGCAAATGTAAAAAGATGCAGCAAGTACAATGGGTGCTCCTGCCCGAATCTGAAGTGGTTTAGTTTGGGCAGAATTATGTAGTTTCAAAAAATCCAAAATGCTTGTTTCCAGTGTTTCAAAAACACACACACCCCCAAAGCAAAACCAAACCTTACCAAAACTCCGTCAAATGGAGACATTTTCCACGTGGTTTCCATTTCAGTGGGAGGCAATCTGTTCCTTTTTACTTTCTGTTGTTGCTGGAGAAAAAGGGTTTTGAATGAAGAATATGAAGCTCCTATAGTGTAGGTGTGTGCAGTCTGACTTGGATGCTGTTCTGTGTCTACACAGAATTGGAGAAGAGCAGGATCAGGGAAGAGTGTAGCAAACTGAATTTGAGAAGTAAATTCCCTGCCTTACCAGATGGGATCAGGGCGTTAAGGATCGTGCCTGATGTGGCATGATCAGATGTGAATTTCTTTGTGCGCCTCCTCATTAGCTGCCAGCAGGTACTTAGGCAGGGCTCTCAATGGCCACGGTGATTTCCTTTCCCTCCCCAGGTATTCTTCCACACACATTCCAGTCCACAGGGTTAATATCTTCATCGTGTTTTATCTATGGCCAAGTTTGGCAGCCAAACATTCGCTCTCACCTGTTTCTTCATTTGTTTCATGTGCACTCCTTTAACAGAGAAAATATCACTGGCAAAAACAGTGTCTGACATCACCCTGCCTGGGTTCTGTTTGTTTATCCTTTCATCACCTAGTAAGTATCTAGGACAAACAATATTGAACTGGAAGACGTGTACATACCTTTCGTAACCTCTCTTCATTTTGTTTAAATGCCCCAGCCTTGGGCTGTATTTAACATGAAGCTCTGGGAACTGCATTCATAAACCAGATACTCAGCTGTTGTAAGTTACTGTAGCTCCATTACAGTCAGCGATACTAGGCTGATTTATAGTAGCTGACCTGTGCAGGAGCCAAGGAGAACACATATAAATGGCAGACATTCCAATAACTAAATTAAACATGGGAAAATGCAGGCTGGCTCCTTGGAAAATACTCCTAACCAGGTCTGTAAGTGCCTGGAACAGGTACCCAAAAAAAGTGTTGGAAATTTTGCCTTTTGTGTGTGTTGCAATATGGCAGAGATGGAGCGTTTGGAGAGCTAGGAACTACCCAGAAATATATTAACCAGATGCTGCACATGCCTGGGTAGAGAGCATAGTAATAAAATGACTTCACTCCTGAGAAAAATGCTCAGATTGAAACCTGGCCAGTTTACAGGTATTTCTGTACCAAGTCACAGCGTTTGCTGTATGCACCTCCTGACGCTGCCCGACAGAGCAGATGACAACATAAATATGGGAGAAAAATTATCAAACCAGGTCTGGGCAACGATCTGGCTAGTTCATCATTCAGTGGCCAGAAGCACAGGCATAGGCAGATAAGCAGACATTGTCCCCATCCCCACCTACCTTCTGATGGTGTGCAGCTCACCTCAGATGAAGGCCATGCTTGTATTAAATATTGCTTGATGGCTTTTTCCCTAAGGTGTAAGAGTTAAGACATCTATTTGCTCAGCCTCCCAGCCTGTCCTGGCACTGTGCTCCACCACTGCATTGTGGTGGTGTGTTCAGCTATCCATGCGTTTCACGTCCGCGTGTGGTTGCAGCCCTCTGACACATCACATGGCTCAGCTTTCATTCCTTGGGACGAGGTAAGGGTAAACCTGTTTTGTCCATCTTACATGACTTCATCCATAGTCCCCTCAGGCTGGTGCAGTTTCTTCTGCTATTTGAAATTCATACAAATTCAGAACTCACTTGTGCTGAACTTTGTATGTTGTATTCCAACATCCCTTACATGGATGTTGGAACTGAATCCAGAAAAAGGCGTGAGGATGCCTGAAGGTAATTAATTTGAGAAGTGAGGGAGAAAGCTATATCCCTATCCTAAGGCTTGACCTGGCCTCCATGTCCTGTGAGTAAGATCCATGCCAGTCTTTCTCCCAGGGGTGATTTTCACCTGGGCTGCATAGTCCTGGAGAATATTCTGCAGCATTGGCTTGGCTCCGTGCGGTTCTTTCCTGGGCTCTGCCTCATGCCAGACAATGATTACTTCCATCAGGATCTTTGCTGTAGTTGCTACCTCGCTGCATGTTTAAACCATTCCATGTGGGATCTCTTATGTGTCATCATCCGTCTTGCCAGGAGGCTTTTCTTATACCGGTCACCTTGTGCACCTGATGTGTGTCCCAGGAGTGCTGCCAGAGTCTCCTGCTGCCCCATCACAACCTCCCAAGGTTTCTTGAAAGAGCATAGCTTCTTTGGTTTCAGCATTAAACACAGCTGGGCTCTTACGAGGAGGACCTGGGCCTTGTTTGGCATTTTTCATTGAAGTGTCTTCCAATGCCTAGGCATGACATAGAGCTCATTCGAAGGTCTGAGCCCTTAATGGTGCCCATCATGTCCTCTGTTTTACAAGCCGCCAGAAATCGGTCTGAAGAGTAGCATGTACATAACTCGAGCCCTCAGGTTGCTGTGCAATTAGTAAATAAGTCTAACTAGTAATACCGTGCAGAAGTGTTTTGTCTGGCCTTGCTCTCCATTGGTGTGGGTTGTTCCAGGGGGCACACCATTTTTCATTCCTGCTCTCAGCCGGGCAGCATGCAGTCGAGTTCTGTAATAACAAACAGTGAAAAAGGACTGGGCTTTGTGAGCTTTAGGAAGTAAGGCAGAGAATAAAACATGCTCCATTAACCTGCCAGAAAAGATACATTGAAGACATAGGAACGACTCCTAAACCACCCTACTAGAACATGAGAATTTTTTTTTTCTTAAACTGATTTCCTTATGAATTATTTTTTTACTGCATAATAGCTACCAAGAAAAGTATGTTTTAGTTATTCACACTGACCTTTTAAACTTCCAAGAGAACTGCATATTTTCTGAGGCCCCATGTAGGGCCTATTAATAATTATGCACTCCCACTGAGCTCCATTGATTAGTTTGGGTCCTATTTCACACTGTAAAATGAAAAAAAAAAGTCCCTAGTGTTTGTGTATGTTTTTTCTTTTTATGTTCGGCTCTCCTCGGCTATAGATCAAGTTTTGCTGTTAGCACAGGTTTCAGCCCATATTGATGCGTTGCTGTGCTGTGGGTTCCAAAAACCAGGGAAAAGGCAAGATTGGATGGCAGAAAAAGGGGGAAAAGCTGCGACCTGTGATCCAGCAGTGACAACGGAGTTCAGCTGGTGTGATAAGGGGCAATGTGAGTGACAAGACTGTGCATTAGTATGCTACAGCCCCACTCATGCCTACGCTTTCATTTCTGCTAGCAAACATTTCTTTGTGAATAAATCTACTTTCTTGGCAATGCTGTGTTAGTGCTTTAGTTTCATTAAAGAGCCTGGAAACACCCCAGTGGTTCAGGCTGAGATATATAATACTGCTAACACAGATTTGTTTCATAACCCACAAACTATTAAAAATATTAGTGTCCTCCTGGGAGTTGCCTTTCAAGATTCCCTTTCTCTTTCTGTCTCACTTTCAGAGCTGGGCTAAGACAGCCAGCAATAATGCAAAGCAAGCTCAATTTATTCAGCTAAAAAAATAGATAACACAGTATTTTACTACTTCTGAGCACTTTCTACGTCTGAATGTTGCTTTGTGTTCCACTTCTTATCCAATGTAAACAGCCATAAAGGAGAGTTGCTGAGACAACGTGTGGACATTTGAAAAGGTAGACTTTACCCGTCCAAAGGGAGATGACTTTTTGTTGGGAGTGAATTTAGTCTGGGACTTTGTAATGGGATATGTTGGTCCCTTCAAGACTGAGCAGGGAGCTCCAAGTCCCTTCAGGACTGAACAGATCTGTATGTGTGTTGGGGGTCTTTATTCCACCCATCTGACAGAGAAAATAATAACTGAAAGAGAAGTTAACGGTCCCTGGAGGGAACTCGAGCGGTGAGTAGGTCCAACATCCAAGGTGAGGGCTTTGGGATATAGCGGGAGCAGAGGTCTCCTGGGAGCCACAGCCAATGGGACTGTTGGGACCTGTGGATCTGGGAGCAAGGACAGGAGGCTGGCTCCAAAACCCCCTCTCCTGTCAGCCAAGGTTGCTCAGGGAGACAGAGGTGCCGGCAGTTTCTTCTTGGTGGGGAGACGTCTACCAGCTTATGTTTTACTTGTGGTGCCAGAACTGTGTGTGGGAAGGAGTCTGGAAAGCCAGTGGGGACGTTAAGAGGAAGGAAGCTCCAGGAGGTGCATCAGGGTTTGGCTTTGAGTTTTGTTAATGCACCTTTTGGGGTGTTTGTTTGGACTTTGCCACCGGGCATCCAGGGAGGAGATGAGACAAGGAGGACAAGGAGCCCGGAGTGTGGGGGTGTGGAAGCAGCCTTGCTGTCCAGAGCATCGGACAGCATCACAGATGAACTGCAGCATCATCTGTTAGAGATGGGCAGAAAAGCCTGTATTTCAGGAACTAAAAGCCCATTTCAAACTTTAATTTGGATGTTCAGTTAGGCATAGTGAACATCAGCTTTCCCCTTCGCTTATCTCCTAGGAGAGTCAGAATTGGGTGGAAATTGTTATGAGGAGCTCTTCTTATGCTGCTTCTGTTATTAATGTCCATCACAATAGCACCAAGAAGTCCCAGCAGAGATCAGACCTTCCCGGCCCACCATCCCCCTGTGGTTTCTGCTGCTTGCTTACGTAGCACAGGCTACTCCTATCTAGTTAAGGAAAAGAAAGTGTGCAGGAAAAGTGGGCTCTTTGTTTTACAAAAAGGGGATGGAAGCACAAAGAGAAGCAGTAACTCATGCAAAGTCACCCAGGGAGTCCAGACAGAGCTGGGAACTGTGATGTTGCTCTCTTTCATCCCAGTCAGTATCTTACCCACAAAATAATCCAGTTTAGTTCTGCTGAAAAAGCAAAATTTATAAATATTTGCTTAAATCCTAGCTACTTTGCATAGCAACCTGATTCGTGTAAAAGTTTTTATATAAGATTGGCAAGTCAAAGCTTGAGATTTTTTTTTCCTGCATCGTTTGAAGAAAGTGTGAAGAAACTTCTGAACTGCTGAATCCAAATCTGAACCAAATTTTCCCTGCTTTGAACTCTGCTTATTGCAGACTGTAATAACATTCATCCACATTTCATAGGGTATCCTTGCAGATGGAAGGAAATACAGTAGCACTGTTTGACACAGAAGAAATTAGATTTACGTGAAATTCCCTTTCCCTGTGTCTCTCACTTTATTTCCAACAGACCCACAGTTAACAATCAGCAGTGTTTCGCTTTCAGACAGTGTGGTTTTCATTACAGAGGCTAAGGGAGTTTAAAATATTCTCCGAGCACACAGCGTACATAACATCCTACCCCATTTCTTTTGATTTCCCTTTGCGGCACTAGCGTTACAGATGCTATACAGAATGTGTTAGAGGACACTGCTTTTATTTGCCATCATTACAAGGAGGAAATATATTTAGAGACATCTGTTCAGGCTCTTTGATTTCAGCAGGATGTAAGACATCTTTGATGAAGAGTTGGTTTTGGAGCAAGGTTTTGTCAAAGCCTGGCAGCCGTGCAAGCCAAGGGAATATGGCATTGCAACATGCCTCCAGCCTAATCGGCAGGTGTGGACAGCACGGCTTTACCGGGAGGGGGAATTTAAGCTCTCACCTTGTCAGAATTACCTTTCCTCAGTGGGAAGTTCAGCTCTGTTTAGGTTTCACATGGGGTCAGCTCCACTCGGCACGGAGGGAGAGGAACCTCAACGTGGGGAGCATACGGGAGTATGCTGGAGGCTTCCCTCTGTGCAGCAATACAGCAGTGAGGGTGCAGTGCCTCCACCTCACCCTAGGAAGCGAGGGCATCCTTTTTTTGCCAGATTCAGAGCCTGAAATAAAATAGGCACGGTGTTTTTGGAAAGTGAAGCATGCTTTTCCTCGGAGCTGGGGTACTTTAGGAGGTGCTACTGAGACTGAGCTGGACAGAGTTGTGTGCCTGTTTCCAAAGAAATGGCGAAATTTCAAAGACAACACTGGGGATTTTGGGAGGCAGGGAGGGTTTTTGAGTATAATCCCTGTATGTTGGCTTTCAGATCCATGCTTGGGTAAAATCTAGGAGCAGTTGTTTTCCTCATAGGGGCTGAGATACGTTCACACATTGGATTATACCTTGCAAGAGCTTGTTTCCAGAATACCTCCTTACATGACGCTAACACTTGTAAGGATGAGTTATACGGGATTTCTGGGACCATGAAAGGCTTGTTCTGACTCTGCTTCTGCCCACCTGATCTTTAGGCCATATTACTGTCAACTACTCTCAGCCCTAATGGAAAAGGGCAAAAAGAAAGATCTTTGAGATCAAGTACTTTGTAAATACAGTTTAAAGATTTTTCTTTCTACTCAGTTATAGAGTATATCCCTGAAGGAAAAAGTTGTCTTAAAGAATTTGTTTTCTACATTTGGATTTCCATAAATATGACAAGCAATGTTCAATTTATGTAAACTCTTTTTTAGGTTGGCGTACCACACACCACAGACATCATATTACATATGCCTCATTGTAGGACTTGATATAATGTTTACTTCTTGCTGTGTGAAAACTATATGGCAGCACAAATAGCATAGCTCACTTTTAGTGGTGTGAATCCGTGACAGATGGCTAATGCTGCACTCATTTGTAGTCAATATAGGTAGAAAATCAGGCTTTGCAGTTAAAAAATCATCAGAAACATGCTCAGTTTTGTCAAAATAAGACAATATGGGATAAGAATAAAGTTAATTTTTAAAAGTTATGCAAATCTAGGTTTGTATCTTTAATTACCACAGGTAGGAAATACTGGAAACGTCATAGTTCAGACTTTGCAGTGACTGGGGATGATCCAGCTCCTCATAAAGCTTCCTTTTATTCTCTAAAGTGCTAATCTCATATATAGTTGCTTATAAAAGCAGGGAAATCCTCAAGGAAAATTTATAACCGCATTAAACAGTTTCTGGGACACTTCTTTATAAAAAAATAAAGGAAATAAAACACTTCAGAATATATATATAAAAATATACACACACACACACATTCATAAATCAGCAACATTAGAGCAAAGCAGTGTAGGCTACAGCTTTCCCTGGAAAATCCTCATCAGCAGAAAGCCAGGCTGAATTATAGATCAGAGAAGATCCCTGGTGTTCTCTGTGCTAAATGCTTTGTGGTGGAGTGAGTTCATTGACTCTAGTGTCAATACTGGTGACATATTCAATACAGCTCATTTAAAAAATGCTATCAAAATTTTTATGGTGGACAGCTGAGTTCTTGACAGTATAGCTTGTTGGGGTTTTCTCTTTCTACCCAAATGTGTCTGTTTCCTGTGAGAAGTTGGATCTGTATTGAAAGCCCATTGGCCAAACCTAATATTGTTCATTCCAAAAGACTTTGGTAGGTGGCCAAAGGATTAGGGATTTTTCAACAAGAGTTCAATATTTTCCATTAGAAAAATCCCCTACAATTTTCTGGGAAACTCTGGTACTTAGCTTCCCATGTATCTTCTCTTTGTCATTATTGTCAGAAACTAACTGGCATTTCTCGCTGACATTTTTAGAAAAGAATATTTATACTAGAAACAATGCAAATAAAAATAAGTTGGCAGAAACGAGTGACATTTACAGTATGATGTAGTCCTGACATTTTTATTCCACCAGTGGGAATTTTGCCTGTTTGATGACTGATTCTGTCAGTCTTCCATCATCTGGGTAGACCCGTTCGACTCAATACAACTACTTAGCTAACATCCCCAGTCTGCTCTCTAGTGAAACTCATGGCTGGGAAAGGAGGTGAAACAAAGCCTAATGTTGTAGCTAATGAGCAATGTTGTTGACTGACTGCGCTGTGATGAACCTCAGTCACCACCTTGGTTAGAATAGCAAGGTTTGGACCAGACAGCTTATGTGCTACTTAATATATAACTAATTATGTCTTCCAATTCAGGGGAATAATTAATTCATAATCTCTATGGAATAGGCACAGAGGGTCCTATAGGATATTATTACTGCAGGGTTGTCAAAGTCCTGCTCTAGAGACAAAACAGTGCCCTTTATGCCGAGGTCTAGCACAAGGCGTGTGCACTGGTGACTGGCCTTACTTGGAGATCTGAATTTCACTTGAAGGATTTTCTGACATCCCTCATCCCTATTGAAAAAAGGTTGAACATCTGAAGATGGCAAAAAGGAGCCATGCAAAAACAACAATCTGAAACTTGGGAAAATTTCTTACACTGGGAGACATGAAGAGCTCCATCTGTTTAGCGTGCAGAGTTGGAGGTGAGGAGGTACCTTAATTCCATGACCAGGTAAGAAGTACTGGGTACCAAGTGACACTTGTGTGTAACCAAGAACAACATAACTAGCACCAGGAGCAGGAAAGAGACGCTGGTGAAACTCTTATTAAAAATACGACACTGTTTCTGACAGCTGCTGTGATTAACCGCTCTGAGACAAGTCACCAAAGGCAGGGCTGGGTTCTCAATCTCCTGATGAGTTTGAGAGTGGGTGTGATTTTCATATTCAGCCCAACACCTTCCTGGAAGAGACATCCTCCGTATCTTCTGGGGGGGGGTCGGCCTCAAGACCAAACTGAAACAATGCAATCAGTCTAAGAGCTTGTGATATTTTATGTTTAGGTTATTCATGTTTAAGCATCTGAGGGGTGGTCAGATAAATAATCTAATAATCACCTCTGACCTTAAATCTGTGAATCTGGGAGGAAGGAGGGATGATCACCAAGGAAGAGCTTGGTGCCCAAATGCTTTGCTTATTTTTTCAAAGTACTGCAGCTGTTGTAGTGAAAAGATATCGCCTTTTCCAACAAAACTTGTCCTGCTTATAAACCCTCCGTGTAGTTTTGCAATGTTAAAGAAGATTAATGCTAGCATTATTCTATTAAGACACAACTAGGTCAACACCAGTGGAATCTGAGAAGTGCTGAGAACTGATCAATTAAATTCTGACTGAACGATTTTTTAAAAAAATAAGGCACATTCATTGACACTGAGTATGATTCACTGGCCTGTGTTGGTTTTGATGGCAAATGAATGACTTCGTATTTCATTTCACTAATGCTTGGTATGGCTTAGCTTTATTGATTTGATTGATTTTTTCATTTTGACGTAAAATATCTTCATCTGTTATACTCCAGAATTAGAATTAGAATTGAATGTTGTTAGTCTATCAAAGGAAAAGGAAACAGTTTTGCTGTTACTGAAATGAAATGCTTCAGCAGGTTCAAAATGCATTGTTCATTGTTGTGTTTCTTTTTCTTCCCCAAGTTTTGCTCCAGGAGAAATTTTGAAAACTTGCCTTTTTTGTTCTCAATTTGGAATGAAGACAGGCTTCGTGCTTGGTCTCCAACTGAATAGAAATGCTGCTTCCTTGCACTGTGGAGGGATAACAAACAATAAAATGATGCTGACAAGACTGGAGAAAAAGCCCTCCAGGTGAACAGATTTTAAAAGCTGGAAAAAACAACATGCTTGGAGCGGGAATTGTAATTCAAATCCATTTGGTCCATGTCTGGTTACAAAAGAAACCCAAACCCCCTATGTTTTGAAGCAATGGTCTGCCATTCCCCATCCCTTTTGCTCCACTCAGTGCCACAAAAGAGGTGAAGTGTGGAGCTGAGGAGACAGACAGAGGTACATCCTGGCTCTGCAGTTTCAGTGACTGGGAGAGCAAACAGCACTGATTTTTTTGAGGTCAGTTCATAACCAAGACTGAAAACGGTTGTGTGAGTGGAAGAAAGGTGAGAAACAGGTTAAACAGGCTGAAGGCAGACTCACACAACGTCGTTTATCTGGTTGCGAGAAATTTCTGATTTTTCCAGGACTTGTGAATCTACCCCCTTCAGTGAGACAAAACAGGACACTTCGGGGTTTTGGATGAGAAATTTCTTCTTCTCAGCTGACAAAAAGCTAGAAAGAGGCCAGCTTCCAGTTTCTGAAGCAACAAAGAAGTCAGGATCTAGAGGTGTGGGAGAGACAGAGAGTGTTGGTTCAAAATAATTCAGAAAAGGTCAAGAGTTGATCTTCCTTGGCAGGCGGTGAAGGTTGCAGGGCTTTATTTTCATGTTTCTCTCAACAGAGAGAACTGCACATTCAGGCACAAATTTTCAGAGGAATTAGGATCGCTGCTTTTGACCTGCACATGTTCTGGGAAGAAAGAGGTGAATGAATTGCAAGTGTCAAACTAGTTAGGGTAGCCAGTTAAGTACCCATCAGAAAGAAGTACCCCTTGAAAGCCAAAATCTTCTAGCAAACCCAACCATTTGCTCCATAAAGCAACCCACAGTTCCTAGTACACTAAATTTTGTAGCCCTTAGGAAAAAGAGAAACACAAACACAGGAAGGGAGGAATGCTGCAGAAACTGTTTTGTTGGAGGGAGGTTTGATTTCTCTTCCAAAGCAGCGTTCTTTGTTTTGTTGTTTAGTTTTGATTATTTTTTTTTCTCCTTGTGGTAATGGCACACATAGCTGGTTTTGTTTTCTACATGCCAGATAGTAATTAAAATTAGCAATTTGGTAATCAGCATCTTGGCCTGGGGCACTAGAAACAGATGTACTAAATAATGCCAAAAGTTATTTCAAAACCAAAGGAGACTGATGGTGAGGACCTTTACTGAGGCAACTCTGTTGAATTCAGTGCATCCAGTTGACTCATGTGGGAGGGGATGAAGCCCAACATTTCAGTCAAGTCTTGTCGTCTGCTATCCCAGGCAGAAGGTAACAGGTGGTGTAAACTTTGCCATGACTTGGCCTGAAATCTTATGAGTAACATCTTGTGATGGAGACAAAAGATCATGTCCCCGAAATCTGTCCATGGAGATGAACCAAGCCTTGCTACACAGCCCAAGCCCTGGGACACACAGTGCAAGCCACTTTCTGCTGTTAAAGGCATTTTTCCTTTAACTCTTCTGCAGTTCAGCAGTGGGTGAAGAAGCTCTGAGGAGGTTTTCTTTCCTCATGAGAAAGCCAGATTGACATCAGCTTCACCCTCACTGAGGAGAGAGAGCGAAGGAAGGAGTACAACCTCCATCTTCCCATCCTGGTCGGCATCTTCTTCCTCCTTGATGGGAAGTCAGTCACAGGGACACAGTCAGGCAGCCCCAAAACATCTTCAGCAATGGCAATTTACACCAGCCCCACATACATATCGCCCCTGCAGGAAAGCCTACAAAGGGACCCAAATCTTGAAGGTCTCTCATCATAACCCATCCCTGTATATTTCTCCTGCCTCTGGGTCCATGCATAGGCTCGCCACATGGGCTCGGTCTGCACAGTCAGCAATGGGTGTGGGGCAAACTGGGGCTGCTGTCACCCGGGGACGGCACCTTCCCTCCCTCCCCTGCAAGCACCGATGTCCTCTCCACAGGCCTCTCCGCTCCCTCCCCAGGAGCCGGGAGTCGGTCCAGCGAGGCCAGCCAGCGCTAAAACCAAACTCTGCTTTTTTACTTATTTTATTACAGTCCGTAAGAGTGGGCATTGACTGTGTCAGGCGGCTGTGGTCTTGGCAGATTGTGTTTGTGGTCAGGCGCTCGGGATTCCTGATTTCTAGTCCTGGCGCTGCCGTTTGCTTGGTGTGTGGCCTTGGTAGACTCACTTAGCTCTGCTGCACAGCAGTTTTCCCTTCTGTCGGGTGGGGAAGTGACACCTGCGTTGCTGAAGGGCCAAGCCACAGCTGGGATAAACAGTAGTGTCTTGCTAATAAGTATAACTTCTTATACTAGCAGCTCAGAGGGTAGACATTAAAATAAAGGGTGTTACATGTGAATCCTGCAGCACTTACTTTCTATCCCAGACACGAAGATGCTGAGTTCACAGGTTGGTTTTTGCCAATTCTTTAAAAAGAAGGTATATCATCAAATTGCACCAGCTACTGATAGTTCATATATTGGCTTATTTCTTTCAGAGCAAGCATGGGCCTGATCTAACTGATAGAAAAGGGCTGCATTAATAATGGGGTGCTGTGTGGCAGTGTGGGGACGAAGGGGGATGAAGCTCCTTGGTTCCCCCTTCCTCTTTCCGCAATGCTCAGGAACCCTGCTTGGAAGTTAATCTGCATGATGGGCTCCTGACTCTATCCAGAGCTGGTTCTGTCACCGGGTGCATGTTTTGTGATGATGAAGGACCCTGTTCTGACTCTTGGATATTGGAGCTGCTCATTGTAGTGTTGTGGAAAACCGTATCAGAATGTGATTGCTCCCTCATTTAGAAAATTCAGGGAAACAAAACTTTGTTGAGGCAACCTCTGAACATACTGCTTCACTAGAGACAACATGGTTTCCCTGATACAATGAGTAGGGCTGCATATGCAGAGTTGTGTGCCTCCGTTTCCCCAGCTGTAAAAGGGAAGGGATTTTTTGCATTGCTCTAACAAGAGGGAATGAATTACTGTAGCTTAGATCGTTGCCCGAGCTAAATCCCTGAATGGAAACCTCTTTCCATCTGCCTCACCACTAACAAACCTATGTGACCCTATTGCCTCTGAGCAGTTGAGGGTATCAGAAGTCCTGAATCCTTGCTGTGAAAAGCAGACAGTGCTGATGTCTCTGTAAGGATGGAGGTCTCAAGTGAGAAACCAAGTGGGGGGTGATTCCCATGTGTGCTAACATGACTTAGGAAGCAGTCTACTCCTTTTGCTTCGAGAAGGAACTGGGTAGAGCAAAAAGTGGTTCCATCATATTTTTGTCTGAGAGTCTTAAGCATGCATTGACCTGTTCCCTGGAGAAGTGGAAGGAGGGCTGAAGAGTCCAGGTTCTCATTATACTTGGCTCCCTCCATGCCCATGGCAGTAACCTCAGCAGCATCTACCATCAGCTGCTGCAAAAGGAGATCTTTGTAAGGTGTGAAGGAATCAAGCTGAAGAAGTATATGGTAAAACAATACCACATGTTGAAAGCACAATAGGAGTAAGTCCATTCTGGCACAGCCTTCCACATGAAATCCCTTTTAATTTCAGTGACGTCACACTCCCGGTCTCAGGGAACCTATAGCAATATTTTCTGTGCCATAAATAAATCCACTTGGGGACTAATAAACTAAACTGTTGCTAATTTGTAATGTGCCACTTTTGCGGCAGTATCCAAAATTCATATGCACTAAGGTTCCAGGGCTGGAAAGAATGAGATGGCTTGTCCCTAACCACTGCTTAACTTTTTAAGTTACACTGGTGAGTCGGGTGCAGTTTGGCTTTTAGTGAGACCCCCGGGGAAGCAAGGCCATCTTAGCCTGAAGTCTTAAAAAAAGGCTATTAAAATAAAAGCATACCTATAAATAAAATAAAATTCAGGGAAATGATGTCTTTGTGACCGAAGCAGGAACACTTGTGCCATTCAGGGGCCTTCCTTGCACTTCTATCACCACTGATAAGCACAAGCAACTTTACCTCAGTATACTTTATAGGCACAGGTGGGCCCTCTTACATTAAGATCGCTCTGCTTGGGATTATTGCTTGGCTCAAGGAGGCCTTTTGGTCTGAGGTCTGGTTGTGAGCAGAGGGAAGGGGAGCGTGGCATCTCAGCAGGGCAGGTTGGTGCTTTCTGGCGTAGCGGGTAACAGCTGGTCGTTATTCTGATTGCCAGTTTCCCTTGGTCTCCCTGTTTCAGTGTGTTGTGGTCTGCTTGTTGGGGCTGATCTTAGATTAGGCTCAATTTTTTCCAGGGTAAAAGTAATACTCCAGGAAACAGAGATGCTGCTTCTCCAGGGCAGATCTGCATGAGAGCTGTCAGGAGACTGTTTTGAATTTGCCCCTTTTGTTGCTACCAGAGAAGGTGATGTTCTCTGTTCTGTCACACCTGGGAGTGGAAAATTTTGCTCTTTCAACTTTTTATGCTCATATCCACATGAAAGCAAGCATCAGAGGACTGGGATTTCTTTCAGGACATAACGCCTTTTTTCTGACAGCTCTTTGGGTGGTTCATGACTGGGAGGGTGTTCAAAGCAACCTCAGACAGCTGAGTACCCTACTGTTACCACAGAAGCATCAAGGCCTTGCATAGCATTGCCTCCTCTTTGAAAACCCTTTCTGTCCAAGACTGGCCCCATCCTCCCATTATACAGATAATATGCAGCATTTCTCACAGAGAAGTGGCACTCTCTCCCTGGATGAAGCTGATAGATCCTTCTGCACAAGGAAAACCCACAGTAAACTAATAATCAGATACCACAAGATTGTAGTTTGATATACTGTAAAAAGAAAGATTTGCCAGTTCTCTCCTGAATGAGTCATTGTCTGACACACACATCCTATGTAGTTCTGGGTAAATGGGCTAAAGCATGTCTCTCTTCTCCAAGAAAGGACCACAGATCATCTTTTCATCCTCATATTTTCATTAGGAGGGTGGATGGGACAGCTGAAGTTTGCACATTGCAATGGGCTCGTGCATGCAGTCCATAACTAACGCACTGGGCACCGGCCAGCGAAGCCCCTCAAGTCTTCCCAGCCGTGCTAGCTGGCATGCTGAGCAGAAACCCTGATAGTGAAGGTCATGTAAGCACCATAGACAAACAGTGCCTGACAGCCTGAGCTTCTGCAGTGTTGGTTTTGTTCTGTATTTTTACTAGATAAGAGCTCGTGTCCTGTTACCGTTTCCCTGGGGCTGTACGTCAGCCCTGTGATTCTGCTGCACCATCTGTACGGGGAGGGCATTGCAGCCCTCCCCGAAGGCTGGAGGAGATCTCCAGGTGGAACAGGTCTCCGGTTTTAGCAGTTTCTCTGACTTGTTGTCCACAAGTGAATAATTGGCATCTGTCTGGAAAACCTTCTCATATCTTCTCTCATGGTCGAACTTGGTCTTCTCCCTCAGAGGGGACCCACCAAATGTGGTGGTTCAGCAGATAAACCAGTGTAGGTTTAAATAAGTCCTAATAGGAAAAGGTATTGTTGAGTGTTTATGGTAGGGTCAAGATCTCTCATATTAATCTTTCCCTCCAGCACTGGCAACCCACCGAAAAGTAACATCTAGGAGTTCAGGTATATGGGACCTTTGGGAACTCAGTAAGTTGCTGCCTGCCTGCAGAGCTACCCTAACAGGCCGCACGAGCGCTCTTAAATGATGATTAAGTCAAGTTACCTTCCTGCGCCGTTGTGGCAGGCTGAGGGTTGGCATGCGGACAGCTATTTACACTTTATCTGACACGCTAACTTGCTACATCGCAGTAACTTGAACTGTGATTTGCATTCTTAGCCCATGAGACTCCTTCCTACCCCATCCCTCCCCAAAACACTTATAAACCATGGGGGGACTTAAGCAAGTCTCCACATGAAAATAAATTTGGGGTTGTCCACATCAGCATTTAGTTTGGATTAGGAGCTTGCTTTTGAAATATATCCCTCAGTCTTACCCCTCTTGCACCTTGGTGCTTATTGTGGATTCAACAGGCATTCAGTCCATGGGACCAGCCTCGTGCTAAAGCCAAAATAAACCTCCCGAAATGTATATAATGTTTATATCAGGCCCCACCTCTCCCCTGATCTGTTCCTGTCAAGCCACACTACTTGCCAATTTAGCCAATTCAGACTTTGATTTTTAACAGCTTCCCCCAACCCCTCCTCCATCTGACACGTTACAAGAAACCCTTTTCACAGTTTCACTGTAGTCAGTGTGAATTGGTGCAACTCACAGGGGCAGGATTTACTCACTTGAGTAGAGGCTGTGAAGTTGGACCATGAGCTAGGAAAATTGTCATCGTTGAGTCTTTTGACTGTTGTTAGCTGACCTAGGCTGACTTGCACCAAGTCTGTTGTTACTTTGTTAGCTGTATTTTCTTGTTCACTCCTATTTATCTATCAATATATTTTGTGCTAACAGCATTATTGCAAGGCCAGAGGATTATATTATCCAGACTGTCTGAGCTCATCAAGTCTTGCAATGCTTTTAAATCCTTCCTCATTAATAAAGGATCCTGAGTGATTAGCTAGTATGTGATTGCCATAACCAAAGTAAGATTTCTTTACCTGAAATTATTCAATACACTGAGTAGTGGGGTAGAACCTTTTTCTTTTTCTTTTTCTTTTTCTTTTTCTTTTTCCTTTTCTTTTTCTTTTTCTCTTTTTCTTTTTCTTCTTTCTTTTTTCTTTTTTTTTCTTTTTCTTCCCTTCCCTTTTTCCTTTCCTTTTCTTTTTCCTCCCTCTCCCTGTCCCTCTCCCTCTCCCTCTCCCTTGCCCTTGCCCTTTTCTTTCCCTTTCCTCCCTTTCCCCTTTTCTCTTTTCCCTTTTTCTTTCCTTTTTTTTTTTTGTCCCAGCCCTGCCGTCTGGTCCTTGCTAGGCTGGAAAGTCACAGAAGCTGTTTTCTGTCAATTTGTTGATATCTTCTTCCTCTCCTAACCTGGCACAAAATCTGCTTTTGTTAGTTTTCCTTTCAGGAATACATGTGCACTTCAGCATGAGGTCTGACAACCTTGACCCTCCAGGCATGACTAATTCCCTCTTACAAGACCACTACAAAATCCATCAGATCAAAAGTGTCAGGAAGTCAGGAAAACCCTGGCGTTTACAGCAGGCTGGAGCTGGTCTCCCTGTGCTGCGTGACAGAGTGCGCTCGGTCGGCCGTGCTTTGCTGCGATAAGGTCAAGTAGAAATGGCGCTTGGAAGAAACAGGAGGTGGAGGGGAGGGAAGGAGGGTTTTGCAAGCAGCCAGTGATGTATTGTTTAATACTGCACTGTTCATAGCCAGACACCGTGGCTCTAATAACAGCCAGGGTTAAGGCAATGATATAAATTGAAACTAAGGAGTTACGAGATGTCTTGTGGTGTTTGAAAGCCTGGGGGTGGAGACTTTTGTGGGTTTGAGTTTGAAAGTAGGAAAATAGCAGTACAAAGCCGCTAACAAATTTTTTGGAAGTTGCCTTCAAAGTTTTATCTTTATGCTGCTCAGGAGTGGTGGTAGTGATAATCCCAACTGGTTGTGGGTTTTATGTGGGTTGGGGTTTTTTGATAGTGTCTTTTATAGAAGCGTGCCTTAGAACTGAGAAACAGGATGAGTAGAGTGTCCCAAATACCTCTCTGGTGGTCTTATCCAACAGCTTCTTCTCAACCGAACTCTCAATGGCTTCAGCTCCCTGTGAGGCCAGCTCTGAGTGCTCCTCAAAAATCCCACCCAAAGAGACAGAAATCAATGTAACACAGACAGTCTGTGGGTCAATCTCTTGACACGTCCAGTCATAGCCCACAAAGCCAGCACAGAAGAGGAATAAAAACTTGACAGATGTGAGGTCTGAAAGAACAAGAGCACTCCATGAAGAAGGCCTCAGCAGGCAGGAGGTGGCTTTGAGTCACAAAAATGAGGTTTGTATTTAGTTGCCCAAAGGGAGCTGGAAAAAACAGTGAGAGAAAGACAAGGTCTAGGGGGAACAAATCCTGGAGAGAAGGCAATACTGAAAATAAATGAAGGATCTTGATTTCTGTTGCAAGCATGACCCTTGGACTTCAGCAGGGCTGTAGCAAATAGAGTTTGGTTTTACGGACACAACTCACATACAAATCTGGGCTGGAGCACACAGGAGAGGCATATAGACGGCTGATTCAGCAACTTTGCTGGCTTTTTCACTTGGAATTGTTTGAGCCCCTTTTCATTTTCCCCTTTGGACTTCAGGATGGGAATTTCAACATTGTTTAAAACCTTCTCAATCACGTCTCTGAAACCAAAGGCTGGTGTGAACTATTGGAAGGTGGTTTTGTAGAGCTTCTGTTCTAACCTGGAAAGTGCTGAATTCTCTCTATGTGAGCCTGATCCAAGATCCATAGAAATCAATCTTAGGCTTGCCATATACTTTAATAGAAATTGGACCAAATTGTAGAAGTTTCCTATTCCTCTGGCCCATTTCTGTGGATTTTTGCCCACTCAATTTAAAAGAACAATTTATATCATGCGAAACAAACCACTTTTGTTGTGTTTTTCTGTGTTTGGATTTTTTTGCTTAATGTTCTTTCCTTTCTGTTACTGGCTGAGAAACGATGGCTGTGACTTTTTTATTGTTTTAACGGGACATGAGGAGGAAAAGTGATTCAAATACTTGCTAAAGGAAGTTTTCTCACTCAACTTGAAAGTGAAAAGGTTGGTGTGAATGATGCCCCACTTGAGTACTCAGAAGAAATGAGATGTCCACCATTTGATGACCAATTACTGTGCAGTGTCTGAGGCTTTAGCCTGGAAGGCAGCAATGCCGTGGCAGAAAATACTATGCTAATTGAAGACAGCTCCTCTCCGTGACTGGCTCTTCCCACCTCCATGCATCACAGTCCTTTGGGACATGGGTTCATGAGGTTGTACCAAGTGACTCATCTCTGTCTTCCTGTCACCCCTTCGCAAGAAGCAAACCCATTGTGTCTCACTCTTCTCTTACCAAAGGGGATTTAGCCAAACCCACATCAGGAAAGCTAGCCCACATCTTCTAAACACAAGTTCGTGTCTGTAGCACTGGGCACAAACTTTCTTTCTTTCTAGCTCCATTGCAAATCAATACTGAGACACACTGGCAGAGCTCTCGTACAAATTAGGGCTGGAACAGCAGAAAATTTGTATGGGTGGTTGAGCTGAGGTAATTAATTTTTGTTAGCTGAGTCTGTAAACCTCTGGCATTCAGTATCCTGCAGTCTACTGGGATTTTCACAGCCTTCACCACCATGGGTCCTCAGCACCTACTGCAGCTCTGGGCCACCCGTGCAGTTTCGAGCTCTGTTGCATGTCAGGATCTGGTTGCATTATTACGTGTGGGGACTTTACACAAAATGTGCCACCTGCTAGCAGCCTGCCTGACCACGCTTCAGATTCAGCCCCAGCTGTGAAGCCCAAGCACTTTGCCTGTGCAGAGCAGAGCAAGGGGAAGAATCGTCTCTACAGGGCTTGTGTCTCTAGGATGAAGTCCTACATGTGTTCCTTGAGGGCTGAGTTTACTGCTCAGCCTTCCCTTCACGTCATCTCTGCCTCATCACCTTTTTTCGCAGGACTTATAGGAACATAATTGCTTGGAGACCTGTACTCTGTCCATCACCTGTTGTAAGAACAGGCAATAAATGCAGTAGCCTTGAGCGAGAAGACTGCAAAACTAACACAGGGACAAATGCATTCTCGTCCCTTCAGGCTTCCAATGCCTTATACACTTTATTTCCAAGGGTGAAGAAATATGATGGAAATCATCCACTTCAGCAAATACAAAAATTGAAATAAACTCAGGAGTGTTTCATCTTTTTCTTTTTTTCTCCAAACCTTGTTTAGTTAATGAAGCTTGTAGTTCACGTCACATTCTTGACAGCTTGTACGAATAACTTTGTACAGCCTGCAGGATAAATGTCCGCTGATGGAAATGAGAGGGATCCTTTACATATCCTGTACATATGTGAACAGTAGCCCAAGACCCTCCTGCTCAACCTTTTGCAGAGATGCAAGTGTTGTTTCTTGTTTTGGGTTTAGAGTTTGAATTTTTATTTTCCGTCTTAATGTACTAACTCAGAAGTAATAAATATTTTAGAACAAAGTTGGAGCGGCTCATTTAGGGTTAGATCTGACCATAAGCATGTGATGAATGGGCTTCAACTGCTCAACCTTTTGCAGAGATGCAAGTGTTGTTTCTTGTTTTGGGTTTAGAGTTTGAATTTTTATTTTCCGTCTTAATGTACTAACTCAGAAGTAATAAATATTTTAGAACAAAGTTGGAGCGGCTCATTTAGGGTTAGATCTGACCATAAGCATGTGATGAATGGGCTTCAATTTAATTGCCAGTGGTTGGGATAGTGGCAGGCACGGCTGCCACTTGAATCCTACAGCATCTACATGTTCCAGCCACAGTGGACCTCATTTAATGAGGCAAATTTAGTAGGGGTTTAGCCTGGCCTCTGGGATTTCTGAAGCTGGATTTAAGAACCCTCACTAAGGAGAAAGGAAAGATGTCTACGTAAATGTGACTCTCTGAAGGAAATATCTCCATCACCCATAAGAAACTGTTAAAATTGGTCCTTCTCAATTTGTCCCTTCAGTCAATTTTTGTGATGTATAGGCAAAGAAGGTAGGAGTCCCTCACTTTCATGGTGTAATTGATGGAGTGGTGTAGCTTGGTGCAAATCCATCAGCTTAAAAGAGTTACTGCTAGATTATACCAGTGAGAACCTGAAAAAATATCACCTGTAAATAAGCGATGTAAAGGCAAATGTTTGAAAACCTCAAGGATGCTGAGTTCTGATTTAGCACAACTCAATTTCAGCCAAGCCAGTATTGGTCCAAGATGAGTTTTATTGACATGAAGCTGCTCCAGTGAATCAGGCTTCATTTCTTCTTGCTGACAGTCAAGTGAAGATGTGTCTCTGAGCGGTAGGCTCTGCTAAAGTGTAAGTGGTGGCATTTCTTACTTGAGCCTCTTCAAGGAAATGCTGAGTGCTGAGGGTTATGTGGACCAGGTCCTTACAAAGCTCTTCTGATTTTAAGGTTTGTCATAATCTTCCTTTAAAAGGGTTGGGTTGTGCTGCACCACTGACCTGAGAGGGTACAGGATTGTGCCCTGGCTGAGGATCTAGTTCAGAATATGAATTGCCAAACTTACTATTATGAATCTATCATTATTATGAGTTAGAATGATATTAATCAACAAAGTGATGGTACTGGGCAGCAAAGGATCTAGAATGTAATAATCCGTGATTTAATGCTTGTTAAATTGACTGTTGGAGAAAGATGAGCGCTTCCTGAGCCTGGCCTTGCCATTTTCTGTTGCGTGAAACACATTTTCTAGTGTTAGCCTTTTTTATTTGAAAGCCATATAAGGCTTTTGGGAGGTAGTGGGGAATCCAACAACTGTAGATCATTTAGAGAAAATAAATAGACTCTGTCATCTGTTGCAGCACTGTCACATTGGTTTCCATTTACAACTGAAAAAAAAAAAAATAGGCTAAAGACTGTTTATTCCTATTATTTTCCCTTGACTTGTTTCTTTCTTTGCTTGCGTGTGTGGGTGGGTTGTTAAAGTTTTTGTCTTGCTTCATTTTGCAATTTTTTATGGTCCACATTCTGATGTGTTGCAGCTCATCTGCAGGCTGCAAGGCTGGAGCACATGAGGGTGGGCAGTGTTCAGTTTCTGCTTATAACTCAAGCGGGTAGTAAGTGAGTAGGTTATAATTTAGGGAGTGGGAGGAAGACAGTAAAGCTAAATGTTTGGGAATTTTTCAAAATGTCCAGTGACCACAGTTCCTATGTAGGAGGAGATGTCCTTCCCATCCCTCTTCTCTGCCCGTTTCTGAATGGTTTTGCAGAGCGGCTATGACTAAGGCTTTGCTAAACTGAAAGTGCCACAGCCTGGAATGATAATCAAAAAAGATGCGTGTTGTTATAAACACTCAATCATTTTCCTTCTTTCTTGTGGAGTTGTTATTAAGCCCAGAGGTTCAGAAGTTCAAAAATATAAAGGAATAATTTGTACAAGAAAAGAAAGGAGTCTATTTCACAAGCCATTGATGCTTCCACTGGGAATTAGCAGTAGCTGTTAGAGTAGCCGGGGTCATACAGAGCAACCATGCATTCTGCTCCCACTTAGGAAACCCCTAATTTTTAACTTTTTAACAGCCACAAGCTTAAGTTTCTGGCAATGAAAAGTGGAGGGAATGTTTGAGGAGCTCTTATTAAAAAAATAAACTTCAAATGATGATTGACTCCCCGTTTATGTCTCTAGAATGGGGCCCATAAATCTCAACAGTTTTCTCTTCAATGGCTACTTGTTCTTTTTGGTTGGTGACAACTTTTATTTTAAGCAAGCTCAATTCTAAAATTAACCCTTGTGTTGACTCAAGCCTCCTTGTTTGTCTTTGCTTTGCCTCCTACGGATGGAGAAAAGCTTAGTATATAGTAACAGATCCATTCCCATTTCATGGTTGATGTGAAATGTGGGCATTGGTGTGTCGCTGGAAGAGGGAGGAACCAGACTTCAGGAGATCTGCTTCCAAAGAAAGCACTGAGACTCCCCTTTGGGTCCTTGACGTAGGACTTCTGATAGGCAGATGAGCACTGAAGTTTTAACTCATTTGAGCACAAATATTCAAATTCAGATGTGGGCATTCAAATTCACAGTCCCATCCAGTATGGATGGGTTCTGGCACTCTCTTCATCACGCTTTTAATAGCAACTATAGGGATACAGCTGTCCAGTGGTCCCTGGATTTTTCCTGTGTTTAGAAGGAAGTCCAACCTTTGAAGCCTAGTAAGGAAATACCTAATATAAAACCCATAAAAATTGCAAGCAGCATCAGCCACTGAACCTACCAGAAGACACAACTGAAAAATGGGTTGACGAGCAAGAGTGCTGTGCCCATGGGTGTCTGTTAGCTACTGAGTCTCCTTCACATGTATGCAAGCTCTTGGAGCCAGCAATACTCGTATTCCAGTGCCTGCCTGTGTGTGTGGCCAGCCAAATTTGGAAGCTCTATCTTATATCTTTCTGTCAGTGACCTGTTATACAGTCCTGGGGCCTAATGCTTGTGTCAACATGAGGTTAGGTTTCATGGCATCCTGAGCAGAGCAGGAATGTCCTGGCTTATATTTGTCTCCCCAGGAGAGGGAGAGGGTGGGAGAGAAGCATTCAGCAGCTACTGGGCAATCTTTTGCCATCTCTTGACAGGTAGTGATATAAATCAGGGGCTTGAGTGGGACATGAAGGCAAGACCTCATTGCTCTGTTTAGATCCCTATCAGCCGTGATTAATTCAGTGCTATAGGTGGAAGGATAAACGTGGCTTCCTGTAATCTTAATTGTTTCCACCAGCCTTCGAACTGATGCATCCATCTGGTAGCATTTAGTTGTGAATATAAAGGGTCAAACTATGCCCAAGACTGCATGGTAGGCAGCAGGACCAGTTCTGAGAAATGCCAGTGCCAGTTGGGAATTGGGCTCTTGGTCATGCAGTACAACTGAGGCAAGGGGACTCGAGTTAGTCCTGAATAGGTGGCTTGCAATATCATCTAGAAACTTTTAGGTGCCAGAGCTTCTGAATTTATTAGAGAGGAGACTGGCAAAAGTGCCTTAAGATGGCTAGGGATGGACTGGAGACTTCATACGATGCTACAGGGACTTCTGCCCTGCCATTCCCAATGCTCTTATGACAAGTCCAAAGAGAAGACAATGTGGGTTGCTTTTCTTGAGCAACTCCCGTTGTAACTGAAAGAGATTTTGTGGATCTTTCACAGAACTACTATCTCCTTGCATCAGGAGTCTTTCCCCTCCTCTCAAGACTCTCTTTAATGGCTTAGGTCTGCAATCTTTGCAAGTAACTGACTCATACACTCATCCATCTACCTTCAGCGCTGTGCACAGGGCTTGACTTTGCTTTGACATTCTTGTGTACAAAGCATTCCCATGATAATAACTTGAAAAATACCATGCTAGTTTTACTCCCTCTTTAACGTCGCCGTGTACCTCTGGGAAATTCTGTAAAGGGCAACAATCTTGATATATTTGGTGGAGGGGGCGTGTTTCGAAAGCAGAAGGATCTTTGGCAAATGCAGCCTGTAAGGAACAGAACTAGCTTATTTCAGCTGACAGCTTTGGAGAAAACCAGCATTGCTAAGTTTCAAATTAGTGTGGGTAGACACTAATAAGAAAATTTAGGGCTAGCCATTCAGAGGGAATACTTTATTGCTTTTTGGTTAATCCCTTTTCAATTTCTATCAGCATAGAAAGAGCAGAGCTTTTTCTCTCAGTCATTTGTGCCCAAAGCAAAATGTGATGAAAACAGGCAAACTAAAATGTAACTTAACTTCCTAAAAGCAAAGAGGAGAGGTCACCCGATCATAAAAAGAGACTCAGAATTTGCAGTTTAAAAAGACTCTATGAAGTCTTTGTCTTAATAATGTTTGTATCCTAATGCTTTGAATCCAGTAACTTCTAGTTACCAGAGCTCAGTTCCTGGGTAACTTCTTTTGCAATCTATTCAATTTTTGTCTCTCTGTATTAACTGTCTGACATTTTTCTCAGGATGTATTCATGGTTTGGAGTAATTTACTTAATAATTCCAGACCTGCAGTTCATTTCTAAGTGGTTCTGAGCATTTGCTATTCAAAATCCAAGCTAAGTTTCTTAGAATTTGATAATTATATCTCAAAATTTGAGGAACAATTAAATGGCAAGCATAACTGCCCCTGTATAAAATATAAACATAGGACAAAATTTCCTGTCAAGTGAATTAGCAAAGCATGGTTGGGGCAAACTAAGCTGATCAACTTCCATCTGCAAAGAACTTGGTCTAGAAAACCACCTGAACTTACTCCCCATGTTACCTACTTTAGGGAAGGTAAAAAGATCATGAGCAGGGAAGAAATGCAGAACAGATGTTACCTTCAAAATGAGCGGATCCCCCACAGGTTTGTGGAGGATGTCATTTCCTACCCCCTGCACCATCCCCTTCTCCTCCTCCAGGGTGTGCAGGCAGGATTTCAGCGGGTGTAAATCATCGGAATGATGCTAAATTACACCAGCTGAGACTGGCTCTGAAACTCCTTATGCTCCTAGGAGTTAGGCTTAAGAAGTTAAGTCAAACCTGGAAGTGATATTCTGTGCTCTGCTTAGTATCCACACCACTGCTTTGGGATTCCTCACTGGATGTCTCTCCTACTGTCCTGAGGTAAAAGACTGGGCTGAAGCCTCTGATCTCCAGCCCCACAGTCATGATTGTGCAAAAGGCTGTTATTCATCTATATTATTCCAGGGCAACAGCAAAGAGATTTGCTTTGGGGAGTTGCTTTTTTTCACCTTGGGGTCTCCAGGACTTGTCTGAGCTGTGTCCCCATGTGCAATGGCTTCAATGGCTGTAGGATTTCTGGGAATCTTCCTGGTGAAGCACAGCTGTAGAGGGAACAACCTGCTGAACATTTATGGAGTGTTTCAGGGGATGGCAAAGTGTGCTTGCTTACGTGTGGGGGTATTTACAGAGCATCAGTATTAAACAGTCAAGGAGAAAGAGGGGAGGGGAAAGGATTTTTTTGCCTCTACTTCTGGGAGTGCATCTAAGGAGTGGGGAGATGTGGCTAAAGGGGCAGAAGGTGAACCTGAGGCTTATCTCTTTTTCAGGTATTTTCTCTGCTGTTAGTGTGTGTGGACCAGAATGGTGCCTGAAAACAGTATTAATTACCTTTATTATTATTATTATTATTATTATTTATTTATGTGGGGAAATATCCCACCTTCAGGAATATTTGAAGCTGTGCAAAAAGTATTCTTCTAGATCCTTTCTTCCTAGTTAGAAGAAAAAAGAAAACCAAAATGTTACTTAAATTAAGTGCTTTCTTCAGAATTTACCAATTTATGTAAATGTTTTACAGCAACATCTGATTCTTGGCTCTAGCTAGGAGAGCAAAAATCTATGAATGCTCTTCTTGATTCCTTAGCAGCATATCCTCTCCAGTACCGGGTTTCATAGGTGTTCTCTGACTGGAGTGGAGACTGTTTAGCCTAGGCTTAAAAAAGCTTCAAGCAATAAGATGTTTTAGTCCCAATGATAATGAAAATACAGCAGTTATAGCCGTCACTTGAAAGATAACCTCCCGTAATTCTTAAACAACAGAATTACATTGAGGGAGCCTAATATATAGTAGAAAATAAAGTGTCTGAATTTATCATTCTGACCTTGAAAGCTAACAGAGTAGTTTGTTGCAAATAATTAGTTTTATAAATTTCTTCTATCTTGGCAATGACTGTGAATAGATTGTAGTTTCCTTGAAGCTATTTGTTAGCTGAATTTATTTGCTGAATAATTGATGTAAATAACTCGGTGAATAGTAAGTAATTATTCTTGGCCTCCGCTTAGTTTGAAGGCAAGTGCTTGGCTACAAGTAGATGATATTAGAAATTTGAGCTGCTGTGATTTGATGGGTAGGTCACCTTCTTTCCCTGGCTAACTGAATTTTGAATAACTTTTATGTAACTCGCCCCTTCCAGGCAAAAATCCTGTAGACTGCAACAGGGCTGTAACACTGTCCTGGTTTCGGCAGGAATAGAGTTAACAGGGAGTATACAGCACTCCCCAGGCCATGAGGGCAGCAGTATGGATCTGATGCCTCCTCCTCTTGCCCACATGCCCCAAGCTCCAAAGTGACATTTTTTTTTGTCTTGGGCATCTCTGCCTCTACATTTGCCCTTTGTTGCATCTCCCTCAGAAAGGCAGCTGAAGCAGGAGTTGCTGTATTTATTTCTTGTTAAACTCCTGGCTGCGTCGGTAGCTTTTTCTGTCTGTCCCCTTCTAAAGAGGACCTGGGGATGAGGTCGGTGGTCACTGCTCCTCCAGCGCAGTGCAGGCTGGCCACAGGGCTTGCGGAGAGGGTTGCAGCTCCGTGTTAAAACATCCGCCTATCAGCCACAGTGTATGGATTGGTGAGAGCATTTTAAAGGGTCATTTTCAGCGGCAGGCTGCTGCCCTGCAGAGGGACCCCAGCAGGCTGCCTTTGAGAAGCACAGTGGTGTAGCTCCGGCCTTACCCTCCTGCAAAGCGCCTGCTTGTCTTCCCAGTGAATTATGATTGATCACCTTCAGTGCCCTTTCCCAGGCTTTGATAAAATACGCCTCTGAGCAGCTGTCTGCAGGATTTTTGTGGCCATCTGTTGTTACCCAGGACTGTAATGTCACCACCTAATTGTTTTCCAGACAGGCTCCCTTTGCGCTGGCTTTTTGCTGGAGGAGGAGGTGGCCTAGGGCATGGGCTATTTACTCACGCACTGCCTCTGCACCCAAAAACTATCTCGCTATCAGCAGGAGGATCGGGGTGAACTGTTCCTTCTGGGCCTAGGGACACTTGGGCCAATGCAGCATCTTTATTCACAAAAATCATGCCGTTTGTACTTGGCTCTTTCCTCTGATACTTTTAAGGAAATGAGCGTTTTGCTCCAGCTGCTGGTGTGATGGGCAGTGCGCTACACATCCCTTGTGCATGCTCCCTCTCCCAGAGCTGCGGAGGGCTGGAGCCGCTGATGGTGCTCCCCAGATTACATACTTTGCAATGTCTGCGTTGCAACCCCAAAGCTGATCCTGAGGATATAACTATGAATTTCTAGCGGAAAAGAGGGGTTGCCCTGGTGAGGCCACCCGGGGATTGCTGTGCCCTGTAACAGCCGGCACAGGTGGGATCCCATCAGCTGTCTTGATTAATGACACGGGCTTTCCTCTAGGTGAGGAAGACCTGAAGTGAGCAGGCTGCAAGATCAAGCCCTGTGTTTATTAACAGACATGGGGTACCCCATACTTGTTCACTGGTTCCCCCAATAGCAAGAACATTTTGCGCAGTAAAATTAATTCAAACTTGAGAGAATGCTAAACTAAAAAAAAAACCCAACCCAAAACAGGCACTTAGCTCTGAGTTCAGCTGCCTGCTTCCTCTTGAAGGCTTCCTTTTCTCGTGCTGTTGCAAATCTTGACTTTTTTTCTTTTTTCTTTTTTTTTTTTTTCCTTTCCCTGCTGACCTCACAAGGACGCAGTCACCTTCGGGCTTAGGAAAGGTTCCCTTTTCTACAGCTGCCGACTCGGTTGCGCTCATGTGGAGACTGGAAAACTGAGACAGTTGTTGCCCAAACTGTTTCTCCTTGGCCAGAGGTTATAGCTCCATCTGGCTTGCGGGAAAGTGCTCCCCTTCCCGATGGGCTGTGATTTACGCTCCAGCATGCTGATGTACGTGGCAATTGGCACCTGTTTGTGCTGATACCCAGGGCCAGGAGTTGGAAATTCAGGACATATATCTTTATGTCCCCTTCAGCCGTTCTTGCTGCAGGAGCAGCAGTCTGGAAAAGGGCCGTGCTGGCATTGTGAGGTGTTAAGCTGGGATGGCTGAAGGAGTTAATCTGCTGCCTCACTGTAATATAATAGAAAGAAAAACATGCCTGTGGGACTAGTCCATTTTACTATGTAGCTTCAGCTGGTAATTAAAAAGAAACAGTTCAAAATTAAGCAGTTATATGAATAAAACCCCAAATTAAATACACCCAGGACAGGTTGCATTTTTCAGTGGGTAGATGCTTAGCATATCATGAAACCAGGCTTTTTAAAAAAATATCTGAGACTGGGTGCCTAAACCCAGGAGTTCCCCAAACCCCCCTAGAGCTTTGCTTTTTTCCATGAGGGTGCCCCTTTCATTGCAGCTCACTTGTCACCGGGGCCAACCGGTATGCTCCATTCAGGGCATGTTCCCACATTCCTCCTGTTACGGTGGAGACAAAAAAGTAAAACTGAAACCCCAGATGGGCCCGGTAACAATTTTACTTGTGAGTCAAGAGCGCAAATGTGGTTTCAGGTTCTTGGGAAGGATTTCACTTGCCCCCTTTGAAGGTGATGATCCCAAAAGTGAGGACAATGTGCCCATTTAAGGTGGAGGAAAGTGATCGTGGGCACTGCCCTTTGGGCGTCCTGCCAGGCATCAGTTTGGGGAATGCAATTGCTGAGCAAAGTAGCAGACTGTGACCTTCTCTGTGCGTAGATCAGGCAGCTGACTACCTTTAAATGGAGTGGTGCAACCGAGCACAGTGATAATTTTGAGGTAAAGGCATGGGGAGCAGGGAGGTGGGCGGGAAGGAGCAGTAGGAGAAGAGGTATTTTCAACCACAAGCTCCCCAACTGGCAGATTTCCAAAAGATGGGGAGTGTTGTCTGAAAAAGGCTCACCCTCTGCTCACCTCATTTCTTACATTCTTTCCCAAAGTATCTGTTACTGGACACTTTTGGGGGGTGTTGGACTTATCTGGAATGACTGCTCTTGTTTTCACGACACCTTTGGAGCAACATGCTACAGCCCCTGTGGCACCTCTCCTGGAGTGCTGCTCTTCTCCACAAACCTTCTCACAAATTTCTAGTGCCCACAAAACTCCTTAGTTACATGGGGGGATTTCCCTGACATTGAGGCAGCATTTGGGTTTCTGAATATAGAGGGTTGCTATTGTCTAGTAAGTGGTGAGATTCCTGTCCTGTGGGTATAACTGAGCAGAGCTTTGTAACTTAGAAGACTGTTAACCTGTTAGACAACAAAACATTGTGTATGAAACCGATGCCCATGCCTACTAGTAACCTAAAAATCCCATACTAGATTTTAATCAAGTCAAACATGATGGTGTAAATTGTTTCCCTCCACTTCTTTCTTTACTCCCTTCATGTTAATCTGTGGCAGAGGAATAACAGTTCTTCCAGGGCTGAGTAGCTGGCAACGGGGTTTGATTTTAAACAGACGCATTTGATTTTCAAATAAAAGATTTCGGAAAGACCATTACAGAGACAAAATGCTGGGGTGCTCCACTGATGTGAATGGACACAACTCCACAAAGAGAAAGGAGATGGACTGTGTGGTACCGGATGATGGCTGTCTAAAGTAACACCAGGCCATGTGAAACCCGTAGGTGTAGAGGACGGCAGAGACATTACTCACCCGGGCAAAGCAGGCAGTGCTCCAGCAGGACAAACTGGACACGGCCCTGCTGCCTATTTGGTGATGCCCTGGGCTTGGCTGCAAGCCCAGCTCCTGCGTGCCCCTTGGTCCCCCCTCTGTCCCTTCCTGTGCCACCACCCCAGCGAGCCAGGCTTGGTCTCAGACTCTGCTTAGTTATACCCACAGGATGACCTTTAAAGGTCCCTTCCAACCCAAACTATTCTATGATTCTAAGTCCCGAATAGCTGAGGTGAGTTCCAGGAAGAAGCCATTTTCTTCTTAACTACTCTTGGTTCAGCTATAAACAAGTTAAAAAAAAAAAACAAACCAACACTGTTTCCCTTCAAGAGTGCAGTCTCATGTCAGAGGTACAAATTGATTTTACTGTCTGTTCTACCTTTTTGTTGACAATATCTAAGACTGCAGTGCAGAAGTCTAACTGGTGGCACTTAGACCTGCAAGCTGTCACTGCCAGGCAAGGTGTTGGTTACTGGAACTTGTTGCACTTCAGCCAGAAGAACACTTGCAGAAACAGACTGGTCAGAGTGTAACTCTTTTGCTGCAAACATTTAGCCTTTTAGGTGGGTTTAGTTACCAAAATTAATTTACTGAACTCAGTACTACTGTGGAACTGGACCTGTGCAAGAATACTGGATGCGAGTAAATCGCTTGTACAAAATACACAAAAGCCATACATTTAGGCTGCAAATTTAACAGAGGTAATTCTATCCCTTTCAGTGTTTCAGTTTTGATTAAGTTGCAAATCCTTCCTCCCGTTATTTCCTAATTTATTTGCCTAAGCTTGAATTTGGGCATTGACCAAAGCAGAGAGTTATCCTACAGAGTTACTGCTCACTTACACCGTTGCTGGTTGGACGTCAAGCTGAGTTATTGGCAAAAGAGACCGTGCCGATGATGTGGTGAGGCACTGAAACTAAAAGATCCTTCCACCACGGTGTGGTGGTTCACAAAAGGGGAAAGGATGGAAATTCCGTATTAAAGCTCTTCCCCCCCCCCAGCTTCTAAATTAATCTGGACTCTAATTACCTTTAGAAACTAACACAGTTCATTACATTTAGAAGAAAAGGTTTCAGGTCTTACCCTTCTTCCAATAGTGCCTGTGGTACAGCTGCTATTGACTTCAGTTTACATATTCAAGAACTTGTTTTGGGGTGTTTTGACCTCTTTAATGTGGGCGTGGTATTTATAGTGTATTTACTGGGAATGATACAGTATTTCTAAAGAGCTTGTCAGGATGGAAATTAACTGAGATTAGGTTTTTACTCCATGGTCTATTATTTGTTGTCTTAATGGCCTTGTGCAAGGGAAGACTTGTATCTAAGAGCACAAACTACAGCTAGGTCACCTGTTCTATCAGATAACCCACCAAAACCCCCAAACAACTGCTCTTCAGGCTCTGAGTTACCAATGTGCCTGCCCCAGCCCTGCTGAAGCCAGGAACTTGGTGCAGAATCAGTAGTCAGTCAGCCCAGGTTGACCCTATGCATGAGAGCTGCTATCAACCAGGATAGTCCTTCTCTGGCTTGGGGGTCTTGGGGCTGAGGGAGTGGGGGGGGTCTCATGCACATTGCAGTGTTTTCAGTCTAGGAATTGTTCCTGTTGTTTTCGAATGCCTTAATTCAGTCAAACACAACATAAAAAAAAAACCAGATTTTGACTTTTTCGCTTGTAAGTTCATCATGGGAACTTTGCATAAAGAGAAAAGTCAGGGGGCTGAAGTCAAGCTGTTGGAAGTCAACTTCAACAGCAGCTTGTGTGTGTGCAGGACTGAACGCTGGAGCCCTAATCTCTCTGAAGCTTTCTCAGCATCAAGAAAACCAGTCTTAGTCCTGGGGCTGCACATCAGTAGCGTGACTGCTCTGCACCAGGCCATGCCCGCGTGTCACCGTCATGGCTAAGCCAGTACGATAGGTGGTGGTTAGGGGTTTCTCGGGGCACCGTGGTCAGATTCAAACTGTTTTATTAAACTGGTTAATTGGCAGTTTGAAAGGGAGGGGGAAAAAACGTGGTCCTCAGGTCTCCCTGGTCAGTGCCAAGCCGCAGACTGTTAACTACTCCTGCCTTTCAGAAGCAATAACTGTGGGTTTGGGGAACATATGGAACCAACTAGCTGAAAGGCTTTTATGAGCAGCTTTAAGAGGGGACACGCTTTTGTGAGCAGAAATTCCAGTGGATGAGTTAATAGTTTCACTTTCCTTAGCTGTCCCTTTATAGGAACAACAACAACAAAGTCGGGCGCGTTCCTCCTGCAGCCCCAGCTGTACAATGTGCCAAGACATTCAGGATTTCGTTTGGACACTGGGGGAGTCCTTTAGTAGATCCCCCAGGACTTATTTTTTTGGAGCTATTTCCTGATGCTGACCTCATTAGGTGAGTTTCACAGCTCACTAATTCCTAGCAACAGCACAAGAGATTCAGGGAAAGGGGAAACCCATCTTCTGGAAACCAATGGAACTGAACAGATTTGGACAAACACTTTTATTGCTTTTCATTAATCTGGAAAATCAGGGACTTGGGTTTTTCCTTCTTTCCCCCCTCCCCGCCCCAAGCCACTATTTTGACCTGAAACTGTATACTTGATTTTCTATTTGAGTACAGAGTAGGATAACAACAAAAGAACCACCCCTGAAGAACCATATACCTCAATATTTATGTTGCAATTTGTTTTGAACCAAGCAGGAGAGTGGGCGTTTCTTTTCTGGAGTTGCAATTTGGGCACTGACAGGATATAGTCACTTAAATGCTTCCAGTAATGCTTATTTAGTATTTGCATTGTGGTGGCACATGTCCAAAAGAGAGAGCAAAGGAAAACAATAGTTGCGTGCTCAAAAGCTGACATCATAGTATGAAATTTAAGTACTTGTTTTTGTGGTATTGTTATTAATCATGGCTCTGTGCAGGGATCATCCTGTAACTCCAGCTACTGGAGTCTTGTGAATGCAATGTTTGTAGTTCAGCCATGGTAAATTTAGGACTAGAAAGTCATTTCTCCCCCATTACCTAACTGAAATCTATCTGAGCACCAAAGTTTGGTCTAAGAGTTTTCATAGAATCATAGAATAGTTTGGGTTGGAAGGGACCTCTAAAGGTCATCTAGTCCAACCCCCCTGCCGTGGGCAGGGACATCT
>NW_008796165.1:6266978-6273339 GCF_000699145.1 Aptenodytes forsteri | reverse complement strand
CAGGCCCTGCTAAAAAGTTTGCCACCATCTTTTTTGTAAGCCCCCTTTAAGTACTGATCGGCTGCAATAAGGTCTCCCCGAAGCCTTCTCTTCTCTAGGCTGAACAACCCCAACTCTGGGTTGCCTTTCGTTCTCAAGTCACCTGTGGAGCAAACACTCCAGAAGAACACAGGTCCCTTTCTCTTCAGCTTAACACAAAATTTGTTTCTTCTGTTGTAATTCCTGAATTTGTTGTCTATTTTATTAGCAAGATAGTTCATAAGAAAGTTTGGGACCGCTCAAGTATTTTATCTGGTAATAAGGTTTCCTTGTCTTATTTTACGATGGCCTCTCGGATGCCCCCACGAAGCTGTTCTTCCATTGTGGCACCATTTGGGACCATAGTCAGACAAATTGAAGAGGTGGCTCTGGCAACCTTTCTACTTGGTTAGAAATCCATAGTATTGCCTCCTAGACAAGGTGATAGGCACAGAGTTGAGCTGCTGTCCAAGTTTGTCAGAAATTGATTTCTGACAAAGCATGTGAGCATTCAGGGTAATGAACCAAAGTCAACTCACTCACCTGTGCAAAAGTATTAAAAATGTAGAGCTGAAAGGATACAGCCAACTCTGCATCCTTGAGCTGATGTTCGGTGATGATCATGGCAAAGAATCCATGTACTGAACAGCATCTTTTAGAGAAGTGAACATCTTATTTCTTCTTTTTAGTCATAAGGTCCTGAATGGCATAAAGACCTTACAAGTAACTTACAATAAACCAGGCATGATACTGTATTTGATGAGCGATAACTTGGTTTTTGTTTTCTGGGCTTTTTTTACTCTCCTCAGCCAGGGCCAAATGCACTTAAGATGGGTAAGGAGAAATCTCTCTTGTACAAAGGCCATGATTTCTCCTCTTTAGCTACTACATACAGCACAAACATGCTGCTGGCCTTCAGGAGCCTTCAAATGTCCAGTCTGAAGTTGCAGATTTGTGGCATAATAAAACACAACTCATTAAGGTTTGCGAGAGTACCTTGGAACAAGTGGGATTTTTATCTAGCTTTGCTCCCAAAACCAAATACGATGAAGAATATGGTTTCTGGTGGAAAGCCTAAGGTGTTCCTAAGCCCAGTCCAGGTACGCATCTATTCACTTCACCTCTGTCCTGGTTTTGGCAGGGATAGAGTTAATTTCCTTCCTAGTAGCTGGTACAGTGCTGTGGTTTGGATTTAGGATGAGAACAATGTTGATAACACACCGATGTTTCAGTTGTTGCTAGGTAGTGCTTACACTAGTCAAGGACTTTCCAGCTTCCCATGCTCTACTGACTGAGAAGGCTGGAGGTGCACAAGAAGCTGGGAGGGGGCACAGCCAAACTGGCCAAAGGGACATTTCATACCATGTGACGTCATGCTCAGCACATAAACTGGGGAAAGCTGGCCGGGGGGGCTGCTGCTCGGGGACTGGCTGGGCATCGGTCAGCGGGTGGTGTGCAATTGTACTGTGCATCACTTGCTTTGTGTATTATTATTATTACATTATTATTATTATTGTTATTATTTTATTTCAATTATTAAACTGTTTTTATCTCAACCCATGAGTTTTTCTCACTTCTACTCTTCCAATTCTCTCCCCCATCCCCCCAGGGGTGGGGGAGTGAGCGAGCGGCTGGGTGGGACTCAGTTTCCGACTGAGGTTAAACCACAACACCCTCCCTATTTGAAAGGGTGGCAATGCTTTCTTAGATCCATTTCTGTGGATTGGGTTTACTTGCCTAAAAGCCAAATCTCATTAAAATCTTGCATAAAATCAAACCATCTACTCCTATGGGCTTGCAAAACAAAGTTCAAACTGTCCCAACGGCTGATACTGTTGGGTATATACCAACACTTCTATGCAATGCCAGCCCGCTTTGAAACCTTGAGACAGTTTTGTCTGCTTGCTTCATATGAGGGGTTTGGAGGTTTTCTAATATTTCATCTTTTGAAGTTGAAAGTTAAATGGCTTAAACATTCAACTTGATTTATGTGTGAGGTAGACTTTTGTAACCCATGCCTTCCATTAATGTGTGACTCCTGGCTCTGTAATCCAGAGGCATGTGGGGGAGAAATACTGTTTGAGTGTCAAGGTAATCAGTAAAGCTGTTTGCTTTATTGGTCTTCATTGGACTTGTTTGGTCCCTTGCCGAGGCCTGGAGTGAGCTTGCACATGGGTGGCAAAGGCTGGTCTTTGCAGATTTGGTTGCAACTGAAGTGCCCAAGATCATAGAGGCAAAAGAGCACAGATAGATACCATTGTGTGATTGTGAGAACAGTTGGCACGAACATAAGAAATCGCTCAGTCTTGTTCACTAAGAAATTAAACTTGGGGTTTCTGTAGACCTCCCCCCTCCTGGGGATCCTTCAATTGAAGTCACCAGTGATGCAAGAGCTGTCCCTCTGCCCAGCTCTGCTGTATCCCCTCTGACCTTGCCATGGCAGAAATTACTGGTCCAATCCCCTTATCCTTGAGATGGCCATAGTCTGTGCAAAAGAGCTGCTAAAAAGTCTGGCCTGGTGGTTCCTGGCGCTGTGTGGAATTGGTGGTACCCACTCCCTTTTAGGCAGTAAAACAGGACCCATAGGTCTGCCCTAAGGGCTGAGCTGGTGTCTCCAAACACCCAAATAAAAATCTGTGTGTTGGGTTGCTGCTTTGCACAGGAGAATGACACCGCTCAGATAAAAAGGCTTCCTCCTGGCAGGATAAAAACCCCTTTCTGTTGTCCACGGTTGATCGGTCGCAAATGGGGGCCAGAGACAGCTGTCCAAAAATAGCTTTCAAAGCACGCCAATGTGAGGACCATAAATTGCGTGAATAAAAATGCACTTTCCCAGAGCCGAACTCATAACTTCCCATCACTTCCCAGAACAAATACTGTCTGCTATATTTATTAGGTGGGACTGTGTATAGGCAGTCGCTCTAAGTGTGTTTATTTTGAAGTCATCAGTTGTTCAGTAATCTCGGGCACCTCTGGGAGATTTAACTCAGATAGAGATTTAGGCTGGAGGTCATGGGGTCACTGATATTAAGATAGAGAGAAGGAAAGAAAACAGTGTTGTTTTTGTGGCATTATCTGAACAGTAAGGAAAAATAAATTCAGGTTTAAAGGTGGCTTTAACCTGACTCTGAAGGAAATGGTCTACAAATCCAGCCAACGAGCAGACGGCTGCGACAAGACCCCGCTTCTCGAGTTTGTTTTGAGCCGCCTGACCAAAAACCATGATGGTTATGACTTGATTAAGCAAGACTTCTCTAGAAATCTGTTTAAGTGGTTACAGTTTTCCTTTAGCATATTCAAGTGTTTGAGTTTCTAATTTTAACTTCCCTCCTAAAATAAAATCTCTTTAATTGCTTTTTGGGCAGTAGTTTGAACCCAGCAATGAGCTCCCCGGCAGCGGTAGCAGTGTGCTGGACTTCAGCTTGTGGCCAGCATCACCTCTAGGTCCCAAAGCTTCTCAGGGGCAGGGAACGGGGACATGAACGTCCTGACACTAATGAAATCTGGGGTCCGGTGTACAGGGGTCCATCTACTGTTGTAAACTCCAAATAACTCATTCTGTCTCATGTGGAGTCTTTGATGTCTTATAAGAAGTGAAGTTGTACTGTGGGCTTTTCTGCAGCCCAGCACTTATTTTCAAGGAACATACAGGCAATTTTCTTTAAGACCTCTAACTCTCTGCAAATGTGACTGAAATCAACTAATAGGTTCCAAATTTGTTAGGAGGAAACAGACAGACCCAGAGCATTAATGCACAGGACTGGATTCCCCAGGAAGCCAGAATTTTAAAACTCCCCCCCCCAAAAAAAAAAAAAGAAAAAAAGAAAAAAAAAGGCATTGGGAGTAAAGTAAGGATTTGTTTATCACCTTCTTAATATTTTATCGTAAAACACACTGTCTTATCCTCAGGGTTTGTTGGTGGTTTGTGTATGTGGTGCCTGTGTGTATACATATTTTTGTATCTAAAAATCCAGCAACTTCCATTGTTTAAAAAGTCAAAAATGAGAAGGATTTTACTAAAAGCATTTCGGGAAAACCTCTGCTCTCAGTTTTCCTGTCAATGTTTTTCTAAGCTTTTATTTTTATTAGCCAAAATGTTTAGAATCCCCAGGAAATCCTGGGATGAACTATTTCCTCTTCAATCTGTAGCCCTTAGGGGAAAAAGAAAAAGCTCAGATCATTTCAAAGGTTAGAAATTTTTCAAACTGTATTTTTTGCAGATTTTTTAAATTAGAGAAAATCTAAGTTAGGAAGATGCTTAACTTCAGGCTGTGGTCCTAGGAAAGATTGATCTCTTTGTAGAAAAGCCTGAAGAGACTCTTAGATCTGGGCAAGGAAATCTTTTAGGCTTGATCTTAATGGGGAACCGATTGCCGAATTGAGGTATAACAGGTTCAGTTGAAAGACCATGTTTATTTTTAATGCCCTGGGATGGATTTTTTTTTTTTTTTTTTTTTTTAATCTCAGATCATATTTGTTATATATCTCAGGTTTTGCAGGCGTAAATCCAATTGACTGTTTCCTTTCCTTCAGATAAACTTCAATAGGAAACATAATTTTAAACTAATAAGAACTTCCATCCTGCAAGTACATATGTACATTGTTAATATTAAAATCCTTCAGGGTTCACTCCTTAAAGTGGGTTCAGTTGCTTAAAGTTAAGAAGGTAAGTAAGAATATGTGTTACAGACTGCAGCCTAGCTGGGCCAGCTGGAGCTCAGCATGGGGTACTTTACCCAGATTTTGAGATGATGGTTATTCTTTGGGATGGGTAGGGCACTGCTGTTATAAATGTGAGAAGCTGAAAATGTGGTGAAACGTGAGGCTGAGGGATGCAGGAGTCTTTTCATGAAAAATGACACATCAATATAATTTTTCAGAACTCTGAATTTGCAGTCACTATATATCACTTTATTTTAGAAAAAGTGCGTTTGCTTACTTATATAATTTGTGACAAACTGTCTTAACTACTGTTCTTCTGATTTATTCATCTACTTTTTATCAAGTTTCTTTGGAAGGTTCTTGGAAAGCTGAACATGAAAAGCCCAGACTTGGTGGTTCAGTAAATTATTATGGTATAAATTACTCCCACAGTCTATCACAAATATAAAAAGATTTGTGGTAATTCATGTGAAATTTAGTAGCCTTTTTGGTAATGCAAGGAAAAAACATTATCTTTAAGGACATTTATTTTTTTTGTTATCAAAATTTACATAGTAAAGAGTGCTTCTGCTTTCTTGGTATTTTCAGGTTTGGGATGGGGACACTCAACTAGTCTGCTGGGCAGTGTTACAAGTAGTATCTCTGTTCACTTTGCAAAAGGGTGGCTGAAGGGGGAAAGACTAAAGGAGGGAGGCTAATAATGAATTTCCTGAAGTTTCTGCTACTAGAAGCATGCAGAAAGTCCCAATACAACAACTGTGATTTCAGAAGTTCAGAAGATTTTGATTTTTATCAAAAACCTTCCAACTGAGTTTGGACTTTGGATTTAAGCTAGCAGACAGGAAACGGTCAGAGGCAATAGAAGTTTCCTAATTTAGAGGCTTTTTCATTCCAGTGTCTCTCATGTAGCCAAGCAGTCAGCACAGACAGCCTAAAAGTTCTCAGACCGTGACCTCTGAGCAATATAAATGTGTTGTGAAGTTATACTTTATTCAGAATATCAAGGGTTTTATAAAGTCTTCTGCCAGTAGGGGACCTTGCATCTGACTCCGCTTCCAGTTGGGAATGCCTAAAGATCAGCCCTTGTTACTGTGGGCCAGGATGGGTCAATAGACTTCAGGTGCAAGAGAGTTTTCCAAGGTTTGGCCTTTTAGACTTTGCTGCTTTAATTCCTAATATCTTTAACTCCTCCCTGTTTTTCTTGTCTGCGTTTCTACAGGTGCTGTTTGCTCTAAATCAAACTCTGCTCCAACACGAAAGCCTCCGAGCAGGCAGTTTGCAGGCCCCGTATACCACTGAAGATCTCATCAAGCACTATAACTGTGGAGACCTGAATGCTGTCATATTCAACCATGACACTTCTCAGGTAAGCAAAAGCGTTGCGGATGGGCCAGCTAATTGAGAAAAATCAGGTGCTTTAATAGCAATGTCCCTTACAGAGCCAGGAAGTGTCTCCTACCAAAACCCTGATCTAAAATTTCTACACTGGATATAAGGATCTGTATTCATTAAAATTGAGGTGAATTGAGGTACAGAGAGATTAAGAGCCTGGCATAAAGCCTATCAGGTGCCTATAGCACAGCAATAAGTAAAGCTTTGGTCTCAGGGTCATCACTTTAAACTCTATCTCCTCTTTCCCCTCTTCCTTTTGATGCCCTGTGTTTTGTTTCCACACGTGCCT
>NW_008796165.1:6246582-6266818 GCF_000699145.1 Aptenodytes forsteri | reverse complement strand
GTATGTAGCCTCGCTTTTGGGGGGGGGGGGGAATCTTTGTAATATTTGAGCTTATATATGAAGAGGAAGTGAACCTTATGTAAATACTCTATAAAGTAAATAACTTCTCAAACATGTCATAATTCAATAATTTTGTATGTGTCTCAGGCAGCCCTTCAGTCTCTGTTTATCTTAGTTATCCAATGCTATTAAAAACTCTCAATGGAGCCGAAATCTGCTTTCCAGACCAGTTTGATGATAGTTCGTTGCAAACTCTGAGATTCTCATTTAATACGTAGGTTCCTCTTTCTCCTTTCCAATTAATTCTATGGAAACTTGGTCTTTGGATGTCATATCCTACCTCTCCATTCTTTTGATAAATGTTCCCATGTTCCTGTCTCAGGTGCAGTGACTCATTGGAGGGGACCTCTATAAACTTTGGTAGCCACAGTATTGTATATGTTTTGCCAATGGAAGTCTATTAAATCATTATGGTGGTTTACCATTAGCAAATACAAATCAAGGATAACTGTGACTTCAAGAGAGAACTGAGACAGAGTAAGCCCAGTCTGTCAATCTAGGCAGAGGTCTCTGAGACATCTTATCTTGCCATTGCTATCTTGAGTTGCACAGGGCTCTGTGGGTCACTTGTTTCTCAGAGGAACACCTGGGAAAGCAAGGATGGCCCCAACCTGTCTGTACCAGCCACGCTCCACGACATGGGTGTTTTCCCAGAGGTCTTGTATATCATTCTGAGAAGTTCCAGGTAGAAATGTAAAAGACATCCAGCAGCAGCTGGAGCTGCTCTTCCATGTCACCTATCACAGAAGTAGCCTGCCCCTTGACAGGAGCAGAAGTACAGCAGCTTGGACAATTGGAGGTCCTCAAATTCTGGACAAATGGTCTTGTCTCCTCTCTTTTCATATCTGGTTATTGTTTCCAAATAGCAGAAAGGGTGGTTGATGGTAATGAATGGGATAAAATCCCTTTGCTGTCCCAGTTAATCCAGTCCTAGAGAGTGAAGCATTGTTTTAGCGTGACTAAGCAGGACGTAATGGTTAACATGGCAGTCCTAAAACAGAAGTCTGTGTAGCACCAAAGCTGCCAGAGCTGTTCTTTCTGGACAGCCTTGCACTGAAAACTAAAGGGAGAAAGCAACTCAGGTAGGAATACATCTCTAGAGATGGGGTGTGCAAGTTGGAAAAGATAGAGAGCTCATGACTTTAGAGGATCCTGGAGAAGTCAGTGGTTGTAACTATTCCTGTAATGTGCAGGCATAGCACACGAGATAAACACATAATGATTTTGGAGACGGAACTCTTGCAAGGTGTGGTGGTATATTTGCTATGGATGCAAAGAAAGGACTACTAGTGGTAAAATCATTAAGGCAGTCCTGGCACCTGAATGTCCTGTGTCATCTTTTAATCTCTATCAATGTAATTTCTCCATCAATAAAGCCTTTGTCCCTCACACAAGTTGTGGCCGTTCACACTGGTTGCATTGACTCGCAGACATCTGTGATTTGTTGACACAATGTCCTGTAACAGACCTGTGGGTTAGACGTGAGAGGAATAGATTGCTGTAAAAACTTCTTTATCCCTGCAAATTCTTGGATCAAATGTGAGTTTAAAAACAGTGTTAAAGAAAGAAGCCAACAACCAATCAGAGTTCAAGCACTGGTGTTAGTCATTGTCCCAGAGTGCACGCAGTTGATAGAGATTATAACACTTGCAGGCCATGGAAAATTAAAATCCCTATATGTATACTAGTCCCTGCAGAACTCTAAATGTTGTGGAGTACTTTCCTCTCAAGGGTTGTTGTTTTTAATTTGGGTAGAGAGGTTTTTTGTTTGGTAGTGTTTTTATAAACCAGCTTTATACCATTTATTTTTAATTGCAAGCAGAACAAAATAGAAAATTAAAACCTAAAATAAACTCCCTATTCAGGTCAACTTCTGCCAGTTGTGGTAATTCCAAAGTTTATTCTGTGTGTTTTTTGCAAGGATGATAGACTCTCTCTGCCATAGACAGTCTTTGCCTTTTGGTTACCAAATTAGATTAGGCTGGCTTAAATATTACACATGAAGCATCCCCCATGGGAACTTTCTCTTGAGACATTAAATGTAGGCACAGGGATTTATTATGTGCTGAGAGTGTATTGCAGGTCTCATCAGGTGACAACAAATGATAGGCCTACAAGTGCAGAAAAACTATAAATATCCCAAGTGATGTATCATCACTTAAACTTCAGGGCAGGTACCCATGCCAATCTTGGGAGACAAGAGTGTCACAGTGTTTTTAGAATGTGTGCCCATTCTTCCATGATATCCAACTGCTGTCCTAGCACTTCAGAGGTCTGATAAGTCCTTGCAGCTGGTACCATTAACGCAACTTTGAAATATCATATAGAAAGGAACAAAAGATCAGGAATGGAGTCGTAAGGCTCAACGCTTATGTGAACGGTGGAGGCCAGGAATTCAGCTCTGTCCTGCAGGGGCATGGAGACCTGCAGAAGGCTGTGACTCTCACTCTTTGAGGATTCATTTGGGGGCTGTTTATAAAGTTACTAGTGCCTGCTTGTCCCTTGAAGGTTAGCGGGAGCTGCAGAATAAAGGTGAACCTGTCCATCATTTGCTCAGTTCAGATCCATTGGTTTAGGTCACTGTAATGAACTGGGAAGTAGCTGGGAAAGTCTAACATAGCTGCAGGGATGGTGGTGGTGGTGGTGAGTATATGTCTAGGTGCAGTAGCTTCCTAAATTCCTCTAGCGTGAATCTTGGGAGACAGAGCATCTTCAGTAGCTGTCTGCAAGATGCTGAGATGCCTTTAGAGTAAAACTGATCCTGGAGCAGAAAGAAGGACCAGAAGTGGAAATACTAATACTGTTGACTTGAGGTGTTACGGATGGGGTTCTTGAGCCTCTTCAGCCTCCCCGAGGGAGTTTGGGAAATCTGCAGTTTCTCAGCATCAGTCTTGTTGACTCCTGCGGCATTTGGAAGGAGAGGGCAGAGTCCTTGGGGCTGAGTCTGTGCCAAGGGGGTGCACAGAAGGGACAGTGGTGGGAGGAAAAGTGCTGGGAAAGTTATTTCCTAGACTGAAGCAGGAGCTTGGGCACCAGGTCAGAGGACAGCTCCTTTGGCACCCGGGGTCGGAGACAGGGACAGGACTGCCCCAGGGAGATGCTGCTGCCCAGCTTAGCCAGGGTAAGGTGCTTGAAATGGAGAGGTGTGAGCAGGCACCCAAATCTCTGCCGTTTTCCTGTCCCAGAGCCATCAGCACTGATGACGGTGGAGGACTAAACAAATCCTCAGTTTCAGGGTGTTTTTTTTCTTATTTTACTTAAGAACAGTGAAAGGGGGAAACACCTCTGCTTTCCTGTGGTTATATTACATTCTTCATTCCTTTCTCTCTCTCTCTTATTCTTAAATTTTGTTCCCAAGCACCATTTTTCCAAACATATAAATCCTTATTTAAACTTAATAAAATTTTAAGGGGCTGAGTTTATTCAGTTAGACTATGACCCAAAAGTGGAATAGGAAACATCTCTCCTGCTTCTACAGCCTTCTGCAAACACTTGATTCTCTTGTGACTTCTGCAATCAAGAGGCTTACGTTGGAGTTTCTGGGCAGAGAGTCAAAATGATACTGAAGAGAAAGTATTCTAAGTTAAATATAGGATAGGCATATTTTCTGCTTCTTCTTCAGACTCTTTCCCCTCAAAGAAGTCATAGTTTCTTTCTCTCCTTTTGAAAAAAACTTCTCTACAAGTGAAGAGGCATTGGATTAGATCAGCAGCTTTAACTTCCATATTCTGTCTGACGCCCTCACAAGGCAAATAAGGTCAGTATGTCCAGATAAGTTAAAATGCAAAAAATCTGTTAGTGCAAAATCAGAAAATGATCTACCTCCAGAGAATATTTTTTTCTAACCTCAGACAGTTAAGAAATTGCCTAATGACCTGAAGCCTTGGTGAGGAAAAAGTAGGGTGCAGAACAATTTATCTTGTATTTTGTTCCCTAAATCTGATGTAAAGGTCTTTATTTAAACATTTTGAACCGATACGTCTAGAGTTTTGGGTTCAGGGATATCTTGCAACAGTTACTTCCTCTGGTTGGTTTTGAGATGTTCAGTATTTTAAGGACAATTCTGTAAAACAGATTCATCTTTGCCAGCCTGGAATTAGCTGGTTCTGTCTTTCCTTGTATTCCTATGTACACTTTAAAGACAGAAACTGAAAAGCTGAGGCTTTCTCCTTCAACCCTTCCCAAAAACTATACCTGTGGTCTCCAGCTATTGTTTCTCCTCTTCTGTCCTCAGCTATTCTCCTGACCTGAGGAGAGGCTCCTGTCCAGGAGAAGATGTTTCCTCCTCTCTTGTTGCTGATCTGGTGTATCAGAGGCATGCAGCTACACTGCTTACTTTATAGACAGTTTTCTTCAGGCGAGGTCCTACTGGTTGCATACTTGTTATTTACCTGTGGGTTAACAATACAATTCAAGAGTCATACCTGCCACTTAGAAAGCATCTTTCATCTAAAGAGCCTTTATGTTTTGCGTGTGTTTTAGACTGTATTGAAAGCCCATTGAAATAATGGAGAATATTTCCATGCCTTCAGCAGGCTTTGTATGAGTCCCAGTGGGCCCAGCCATCATTGGTTATCAAAATGAAGAAATCAAGTTAGGCCAGTGAATACCCCAGTTTATGGGCTTTATGCTCACCTAACTATCTTCTTGTTGCCACGAGAGGTGAGGTCTTGGCTTCATCCTATGCAGAAAAGCAAGCTACGCAATGAAGTTGCTTGGCGGTCACCACAGCCTGCAGATATGTCTCAACCCATTTCGGATGCTCAGGGCTTGCTGTACCTCCTTCTTCAAGCCGTGTCCATCAGAAACAACTGAGCTTTTTGAATAACTTACTAGAATGATGTCACCCATATCTTGAGTTGCCTCTGCAACTTCAAAATCCCATGGATTCGTGCTGAAACAGAGTGTTTACTGTCTGAAAACCATCAGGTCCTGATAACAAGACTTTAGAGATCCATACGCTTACACCATGTCAGTAGTCAGCCTCCCTAAATTAAAGAAGAAAAGCTTTAGTGCATCACTTCACGATGCACTTGCTGTTTATAAATCGCCAGGTTGTGTTATGTACCCCTTTAAAAATGTTATCATCCTGCATTTAAAGCTGTCCTTGAAGATTTAAGGGTCCTGATAATTCTAATTACATCATTAACTTGCCCGTTCTCATTTTGGATAAAATACAACTGGATTTCTGGCTCACTTCTCAAATCAATGAAAAGTATCTGTGGAATGCTCCAGATTCAATAACTGCAGAAACACACAGCTGAGACCATTAGGTAGAGTGTTGAATGACAAGCAGACCTAATTTGTCCAAGGAATGGAGTTTTATCTAGGGCAAAGGAAGATAAATCCATAAACCGAAGGCACAGCTATTGTAACACAATGCTTTGGAAGCGTCTTATCGTTTTCAGCTATAACAAAGTGCAGGCAAACTGGCACAGCCTCTCGTTCTTCCAGGGAAAATGATTATAGGCTTTCCAGCGAAGCAAGTGCAAGGTTGTCCCGGGCACCAAGGGAGCTGGTCCCACAAGTTTCTCATTCTGGGTCCAGGTGAAGGGTCAGTAACGCTTCCATGAGTGTGTTACAACTGACATTGATGGCAGTCCCGACAATGCTTTGGAAGCGTCTTATCGTTTTCAGCTATAACAAAGTGCAGGCAAACTGGCACAGCCTCTCGTTCTTCCAGGGAAAATGATTATAGGCTTTCCAGCGAAGCAAGTGCAAGGTTGTCCCGGGCACCAAGGGAGCTGGTCCCACAAGTTTCTCATTCTGGGTCCAGGTGAAGGGTCAGTAACGCTTCCGTGAGTGTGTTACAACTGACATTGATGGTAGTCCTGACACTGCCCAGGTGTTTGGCGACATGTGTGCTCATCGCTGCTTGTGCCCTGATAGCAAGCAGAGGATGTCTCCCACCTTCTCTTCTTTGGGCTGTAGCACAGGATGCTGTTGGAGAGATGTTGCCTTCCCATAGTTCAGAAGAGCTCCTGATCTGCTGCGGTGGGATTGTACTTTCTTTCCACTTGCACCTGAGTTACAGCTTTGTGTCTTGGTATATTGTGAGCATTTGGAAGTAAAAAAACAGAAGTGCAGCCAAAATTTTCAGAGTCTAATTTTCATATTATGTCAGAACAAGATTCCATATTGGAGCAATATTATATTTCAGCTTATGTGTTTCAGAAAATCGGTTACAGATCCAGATTGTGACAGTTAAGTCTACTTGTCGATGACAGTGCTGGGGAAAACACTGCAGAGATTATTTTTTTAATTAATAATCTGGAACATGCCCAGCTAATTTTCATGCAACAGGTTTTGAAAATAGGTTCTTGCTTGAAAACTTTCATTACATGTTTGCATTTAGAGTTGTCTTACCTTGGAAGTTCCTTCCTTCCTCTTTCCAGTTTCCATGGAGAAAGCAATAGGAGAGGGAGAGAAAGTCAGAGAAAAATTGGAACAAGACATTTAAAGGCAAAGATTTTTCTGTCAGACTGCTGCGTTATTAGAAAAGGAACATATTCACCTACAGAAAAGGGCTGATTTACATTAAAAATGTTTAAGGATTGTTAACTACCTGCATTTATTAGTAAGGGAATAAACTATTAAAGAGTATGAAAGAGTGATTGGTAAAAACGTTTGGAGTTCAAGGCAGTAGCATGCTGCTTTCTGTGCATTGCTGTATGTTTGCTGTAAAGCATTTACTGTCCCTTCTTTTTAAAGAGCTAGTTTATTAAGTGTTTCTTAGAAAGACTTGTTCAAGAGAAATGAGAAAGACTTGTTAGGTTTTTTAAACAGTATATTGTGTGTTGTATGTACAAAATGCTTTTTCTCCCTTTGTGTTTTATCCAGAAGATGCATTAGTCACCTCATTATGACATGGAGAGGAAAAAAGTGGGACAAGGGGACAATTTGATTGTCTTTGCTGACTTGGCAGGATTAGTATCAGACATTATCCAAAAAGACCATGTTCTTGGGTACTCCTTGACACAACATTTCTTGGTCTGACGCTACTACTGCACATTACCAAATAGCGAACACTGTAGATCAGGTTCTCCAGTGTAAACTGGTTGTGCTCTCTGATGGTGACTTCAGGCCTGGATCTTCTCTGCTCTCCTCTGGGAGAGGTGATTGCTGATAAACCCAAAGTCAAGGCTTATACAGTGCCACCAGCTGAGACACAAAGAAATCAGTTTCAAAGATAACTTGATTTGTCTCTGCTTCACTGACTTCATCTGAATTATTCCTTATTTTTCTCCTGACTGGTCCCTGTTCCATTTCAAAATGCTTTCTTGGAGATGTTCTGCATCATTATGTCCTATACTAGACCTCTCAAAAAACCCCACCTTAAAAAAAATGGAAATTAGTTCAAAAGTCATTGTCCAATTTGTTCCAGATGCCAGCATGGCTACAAAGCTTAGGCTGGTTGGATTGGAAGTAGCCTGGAGTTTTGCTAGGACTGAACAGGAGGGGAAGGCCATCTCCACACAGCACTGCCTTGTGGTGTTAGCTCTGGAGATCTCGTGTCCAGCCCAGATACTGTTGCATTATTAACCAGCTTTTTGCTCCTTGCTAAGTTGTGTGATATTTTGCCAACCATATCTTTTGGATCATACTTGCCTTGGGTTAAAATCATATTGCAAACTTCACGAAAACATTCAGGCTTTCCCTAACATCTTACTGAACAGGGACGGGAAGAAACTCAATGAAGAGCCCTGAACAACCAAACTTGAGTTTGTACCCACTACTGACCAGCTGTTCTCCCACTGTGTAGCAGAAGACAAAATGAAAAATACCTTTGGAAAAAGAATTGCAATGCTTTAATAAACCAACCCCCAAAACCAAACCTTCTGGTCCCATTTTTTTCACTTTATTGCCCTGCTTTGCCCTTTGATCAGTATCTTTACTTGGGTGTCATGGCAATATAATAGGCGATGGTTTTAGTGTCAGAACAGAAGAAAAATACTCTTTGTCAAAGGAAACAAAGCATTTGGAAGGGAAATAGAAAAACTTGAACTTTTCCATATGTTTGCAAGCTCATGAAAGCTGGACTCAAAAAAATCCCAATGTTAAAGGGGTTTTAAATGGGGCAGGAGTATCCCCACTGAAACCCAAACTTTTATTTGCATACACTGCAGGCTTGTCATCCTTATTCAATTAATGAACAGGTCCCTGTAATCTGGTCCTAAATATACACTGCATAGTTGGGTGAAGCTCGCAGAAAGGAGGCTGGGATCATTGTTCTGACTCTGTTTTGTTAAGACTCCTTTAATCAAAACATTCATTCAGATAGAGAGGCCGGCTGCATATTTTGGCATCGCTACCAAGGGGAGCAGGGATGGGGTTGGGGTGGGGAAGCAGGCCTGGGGGGAGGGGTTGGTGTTGCTTGCTGTCTTTTTTTTTTTTTTTCCTTCCCCCTAAGTGCTTGGAAAGCAACTATTTAACTGGTGTGGAAAAAGAAATAGAAAACATACATGGAGGTCATGACTTCTCAAGGATTTGTTGAAAGTCTTTTTTTTTTAACAGGGATAAGAGTATCACCCCCCCAAGCTGTTTGTGAGATGCACAGCCCATCCCTGTGGCCTTTCTGCTCCCCCCCCCTTTATTTATTTATTTTCAAAACATGCTTTCCTTCAACCCAGATGCATGGGAGAAGGTGAAACCAGGCAGGGCACACGACTGTCCTTTGGCCAGATACCACCTGGGAGAACAGCAATGGCAGGATGGGTTTGGGGCTCCCAGGAAGGGTCTCCATGCAGGTGCGGTGGGGGCTGAAGCTGCAGGGACACGGGTGTCCAGGCGCTCCGGGGGCTGCAGACCACCCTGCCTGCAGGCAAGTTTACACTCAGGCCAGCAATGACTCCTACAGCTTTTGTGTCACCTGCAGCATTGTTTTCTAAAAGTATCATGCACTATCTATAGAGACTTCCCTAGCTTTCAGCCTACTTTTCTCCCTCCCCGTCTCCTCCTATTTGTAATTTTCCTCTATGTATAAATTTAGATGCTCCAGTCGCTCATGGAGCTGAGCTAGCAAATTTGAAATTCAGTTTCAAAGACCTCTATTTTTACACTCAAGTTGCCACACCATGCTGAGAAGTACCCAAGCTAGCTTTACATCGGGTAGGCCAATTACAGAAAGCTTGCTGGCGTGTACTGCAGTGTATCTGTGACGTATATGGATGCCGACCTGTGTTGTGGGTGGGCAGGGATTAGCTCACAGCCAGAAATGGCTGCCCACAGCTGGTCCCAAGAAATGTGCTTGCTCTTACACTGGGTCTCCTTGTGCTCTCAGACTTTCTTCCCTCCCTCACTTCCCTTCAAGCAAAAAGCATTTTTCTTTTTGTGGGTTTCTGATGCCCTACAATACTGGGTTTGTGACAGGAGACTCTTCTCCTCCTCCTCCAGCCATTGCTATTTCCAGGGAAAAGGGTGCAGACAGGCTGCTGGGGTAGCTAGCCATGTGTCCCCTTCCTCTGAGGCAGCAGATGGAGAAAACAGCGTCTTGGAAAAGAGCAGGGCTGGGCTCGCTGGCATGGGGGTGTGACTGTCAGTCGCTGCCCCGGGAGCCTGAACACCCCCTGTGGGACAGGAATTGGGGGCCTTATCAGCACAGCGCAGCTTGGTGAAAGGATCATCAGCCTTTAGCTCAGAGAGGTTTAGACGTGCCTAAGCAGAGCAGAAATGCTGGAAACTGCAGCAATGCATCCCAGTTGCAGTGAATCGGAGCCAGAAAATAGTTCAGGGTTCATGAGCCCCTCTCCATTAGGCCTCTGGTTCACAAGACCACACTTTCCACTGAGGGAGAGCTGGCTGTCCCTTTGCCTTGCAGTTTTTCAGGGCTGTTCCCTGCTTTCGGAGGTTTGGGACACTACAGACTCCTGCTAAGCCAAGGGACACGATGGAAAATCTGTTCCTGCCATGGAAATGCTGAGTTGGTCCAAACCCCAACAGTGCTTCCCAAAGGGCTCCGTGGCACAGGGACGGCTGCGGCCAGGCAGAGTGGCTGGTGGGTGAGTGTGGGTGGGAGAAGTGTGACTGGCTTTTTGATGTGCGCTCAAAACTTGCAAGCCTCTGGCTGCAGTGAGAGTTGTCCCTGAGGAACTGCTCCACTTTCTGCAAAGGGTTGGGAACAAAACTGGATGAGCACAGACTGGGGATATGTTTAAGTTTTCTGTGCCTTCAAATCAGTCTGAGTCTGTATCTGAGTTTGGTGTCAGGGTATGCTTCTAATAAACCATTTTAGCAGCCCAGAATCCACCAAATTGACATACCTATCCTGACCACACCTCCAAAATGTGCTGGATGTGCCTGTAATATATTCTCAAGTCCCATCTTGGGTAGATGTTTGCCCTGGGAAAGGGAAAGGAGTGATGGAACTGACTTATCCTGAAGATCAAAGACTCCTTTTACAGTCCACTCAGGCTTCTAATATATTACTTTAAATTTTGGTGCTTAAAAGAAAGCAATAATGGGTTAATCACAACATGCTTGAACTGGACACCATTTTGCAGAGCTCCTTTCTGGTTTCCCTTTTCCATAACAAGCTGGAAGCTCATCTTCTTGGCAGCTGCCAGCTTTGGGCTAAATCAGATTAACCAGAAACCCCCCCCTCCTTGGCCAGGGAAGGTCTACGTCAGGATGGAAATTCAGGAGTGCTGGAGGAAAACCAGTCAATTCGGCAGTAGCATTTGTCTCTACAGCAGCCACGTCCTCCTCGTGGAGATGCTTGCTCTTGCAGCCCATTCACTTTGCACTATTTGAATCCTTCATATCAGAGGCTGCAGTAAGTGGATATTGCTCTCCCAGATGCCAGAAGGGTCCATAAATCAGAGGGAAACAGGTGTCTTCCAAGTCCAGAGCAGTATATTTTGCAGCACTGCAGTAAAAACCACAATGCCTTGTCAAGGCTGGTTAACAGGAGGGTATCCTCCCTCCATAAACGAATGATAACTTGAGCTCAGATGTCAGCCTCTGACCCAGGAAGAGCTGGTGTGAATTTAGGGCCGTTCAGTTTGTTGGAGGAGACAGCGGGTTTCGGGATGCTGCTTTGGCTCCCTGGCAGCCCCCGTAAGCCGTGCTGTCAGCTCTTGAGATCCTTATCTTGCGTAGTGCTGTCAACCGTATAAAAGTTCCTGACCTGCGTGGTACAGGGAAAATCCTTCAAAGCATGATCCTTTACTTGTCTTCTGGCCTCTGCCCACATAAAGCTCATAAACTAGAAGACTAATAAAGAGAACCCAATCTTTATCATGTTTAAAAAAAAAAAATTAATGTAGTTGGCGTGATCTGGGAACAACTCCCTGCTAACAACTGGAGATAAGGATTACTAGCATGGAGGCTGAGCCCTCCTGTCGGGAAAAGATGGATGGGGGTTGTATTGAGGTGCTAGACTGGAACTTGGGAAGCTGATGGCCAACTCTCTGCCTTGCCATAGATGTCCCTTGTGACCCTGGGTGTGCCTCCTCCTATTTTCTCTATTTAGCCGGTGAACGCTCTGGGGAGAGGAGAAATAAGGCATTTTTATTACTAAGAGATTCCCTGCAAGGATTAGTGATGATACTGTACTTGCGCCAGCATGGAGTTTGGACATTGCACAGGAGGTGAGGCTGGAAAGCCATTAGTTGTCTGCTGATTAGGAGACAGAGGGAGAGAGGAGTCTCAGAAGCCAAGAGGGTTGACCAAGATATAGGAAGATAATGGCAGGAAAGGCTTTAGGATCACTATATTTTCCATGGCAGGTGTTGGCTTCCCATTTCCCTATCTCAGCTTCCTCTTCTCCATCTGCAGATAGACTTACGGTTGAAGACCACCTCTGCCTGCACCCAGGCAAGAGAGGGCACGCAGCCCTTTATTCTAACATTGGTAGTATTGGTCTTTCATTGACATAGTCTTACAAATTTGTATGTACATTCCAGAAATAGGCTAGCATCACTGGAACAGAACGAGGCTAAAAAAAGGTTATCAGAGGATTGGGAAATGTAGTGTATAGGAGTAGGAATGATAACACTATTCCTCCACATCTGATTATGATTTGATACTGGACTGAATCTAGAGCAGTTCCACTGTAGCCAATAGATCCAAAGCAGGAAAAAAAAATGCTAACCAAAGTTGATGGTGCTTATATGTGTCCAAAAAAATTATTTGCACATAGATATTCACAACTCTGGCATCATGCCTCTGCCCAGAATATTTGTCCAAATATTAAAAAACAGTAAATAAGAAAATGTACTTAAATGTAGTCTGGTGTTTCTGAATTTTCAGCTGAACTTTGGCAGCCCTAAATAAAAGACTCTGCACCAATATATTTTGCTTTTCTTTTTTTTTTCTCCCCATTTCTTTCTCTCTGTCTCTATAGACAAAGCTGACAGCATAGCAGAGATCTTGAGATATGGCTGATGCATTTTTCTAGGCTAAAGTATATTGTTAGCTCTTATGCTAATGATTGCAGCAGAATCCCAACCTCCTTCCACAAAGTATTTGTGGGAAGAGAGGTTACCGCTGAGCATCATCTTGGACTTTGGATCTTCCTTTGGGTCCTTCAACAGCTAGATTCAGCCAGTGCCTTGTATGTAACTTCAAGTCGGAAAGTCTTGCTGTCCCCATTTTACAGATGGACTTTTGAGAGACAGGAGGAATAAAGCCAAATGCTTCAAAGATACTTAGTGGAGGTTAAGTGCTGAGTTTCCTTTGAAGGTCTAAACCCAAATGACATGCTTGTGATCATGCAAGAGATTTGTATCGCCCATGGGAACAGAACCATTTTTTCAGGGTAGTGTCATAACCACTCCACAATCCTTCCTCTTTCTTCTTCTTAAAGCTCCCACTGACTTCAAAGGTGAAGAATTATGGTCTGCATCCCACAGCACTGTGAGCTCGGACGTGTGTGCAGAGCTTTACCCTCACATATATTCCATCAGGGATACTGACTCAAGTAAAATTACACAGGCGGTGTGGAGGGGAAGAAATTTCTGCAAGGCTGAGACTCAACTTCTTTTTTGTTCTCATATTCTCTTCCTTTAACCTCAAAAGCTTAACTAAGAAATGCAGGGTGTACCTAATGACTGAGTTTGGGCTCCATCTGTACTGTCCATAGGAGAGCTGTAACCCAAAGTAAATAGGAATAGAAAAAAGGAGGAGTTCTAGCTGATTCGGTCAAACAAAATATTCTTTCTTTTGAACACCTCTGAATGAAATATATTATTCAGTTTCCATGGGAAATATGTAGTGTGTGGTGTGTGTGTATATATATATATTATATATGAGTTGGTTGGATTCTCAGAAAACTGCATGGCTTGCAGAGACTGGACAGAAAGAGTCTATTTCTGTCTTGTCATGTGTATCCACTACAAAGTAAGCACACCCCAGGCGATGGGTAGCACTGTGTTTTCCTGCTGATCCAACTGCTGCTCTCCTAGAGGAATAGCAAAATTAGAAGTTAGGATTTTTCAACAGTCACATCATCCACCCCACTATACATTTAAATACTAGTAGCTATTATCAGGAGGTCAGTCCCTCACCCTTTGGCACAGGAAATGTCTCATCCATTCACTCTCAGTTCAAAACAACAAATACGTATCATTAAAATGTTGAAATTAATTTTTACTCTGAATGGAAACAGAAATATTTGATAAAGTGGAAGAGGGAAGGTGCAGCCCTCTGGTGCATTCCTTAGCCCATCTTTTTAAAACAAGATTTTCTTTTTTCAGAAAAAATCCCCTTAAATTCTGGCTGCAGTTAACAGCTTTCTAATTGCGTGTGACTGTTTCTTGACTTCCTGATCCCTGTCTGGCGGTTAGGAATCCAAAGGGTTTCTTAAATCAACAGGAGCAGCTGCCTCCTTGAAGCTAGGCATGGTGTATGTCACCAACTGTAGAAAGGAACTGTGACACAGGGAGGAGCGGAGGTGATTAATGGGACCAGTGTCATAGCTCAGAGTGTGGTTGCACTACTGTGTACGGGCATACTTACTTCAATCATTTATCTTCTGTCCTCTGCCAAACACATGCAGAAACATACGTGCATGTTTTATTTTTGCCAGTGATGGAGCAGTCATTAGAAATACAGGAATGCACAAGGTGCAGCGGGACCCGTAGTTGATGATGTGCCTCTATAGGTGATGCCTTCCTTTGTCTTGTTCCTTGGGCCAGCATGAGAAATGTTGACAAAACCCAGTCCTTGGTTTTAAATTTATCTCTCTGCCATTGGCACACTCTTTCCTGCAGCAGAGAAAGAAAGGGAGGGGAAAAAAAAGGCAAGTAAATGGCTCCATTTTGTGGACTGTATTTTAGGTTAGATAAAGAGGAGAAACAAACTAGGTTGAATGTGGATGTAAGATTGCAAGCGATGAAGTTGCACAAGCTGATGGAAGGTGCTTTCCTTCTTGGCAAAGACCTTCTTAGTCACGGTCTGAACACAACTTCTGTCCTTGGGCTACCTAGACCTCCAACATCAGAACTTTCCCCTGGTTGGGGTGAGATGCACAAAGCCATTCGGTCCCCCAGCATTGCTGCTCCTGCTTTGTGTAAAAGCAGGTTGTCCTCAGAGGCAATGCCGTACCTTGCTTTCCCCAAAGCATCTCAGGTGATTCGAGACCAGGTCCCATCAGTTCCCAGCCTTTACTTCCCTTCAGCAAAAAGCGGGGAAGAAGAGAATTCTCTTATGTGAGTGTTGAGACTTCAGATGTTCCCAAAAAATTTCACCTTCCATTTCAGTCTCTGAAGGCTCCCCTGACTCCTGGCTCAGCTACATCAACCCATTAAACACAGAGCCTCAGTGCAGAGGAGATACAGAGGCTTGTGATATCTGCATGGACCAACTGATTTACAGCTTTGCGTTGCAGAGGTTATTGCAAGTGTAAAATGGTTACTCATTCCTCAGACTTTATTCCTACAATAAAAATCTCTCCCTGCCTTTCACCAGGAATTGAAGCCACTACATCCTTTGCTGCCGTAGCCAGCAGCGTTTTACCCCTCCGACGCCAGCAGGCTGCTCCTGCGTCCCTTTGAGACAAATGCACGTTCTTGCCAGACATCGAGGCAGCTTTCTTGTGTATTAACAGAAAACTGGTGTGTCTGATAGGTCTGGCTTAATGGGACTTATTATTTGTTGAGTGCTGGCAAAGGGCTAAACTGAGAACAAGCTGCAAAGTACTTGCATGCTCTGAGGAGTTCACAAGATATGCTGGCGAAGCCAAGCCGTGCTGGAAAGCCCGGAGGAAGGAATGACTCAGGGTAATACGTCTGAACCCTTAAGGAGGGATGTGCTGTCAGAAGTACGGTGATTTGGCAAAGCAGGTTGAGAAGTCATTTGGAAAATCAAAGGTCCAGCTGGTCCACATGGCCCAATAGGCTGGGGCAGGTCGCTGTCAGCAGGAGTATTAACTCCAGCCACATGGGATTCCCCGGCTCAGGAGATGTGGTGCCCATTTGTGTCTCACCCAGCTGGGTACAGCCTTTGGTGGGAATCCAGAGCAAGGCCTAGACTCGTCCTTCTGCATGATACATAGTGAGAAATCTCTGCTGCTTGGTCACCCACATGCTAGGAGAGCTGTAGATGAGGCTGCAGTGAAAAAGCTTTAAGAAGAGCCACTCTGAAGATGGAAATTAGTTCTTTCCGTAAGACTTCTTGAAAGCTTTTGGAGAGGCAGTATGAGTGAAGAGGGTGGGAAGAGACAAAAATTATTGCGATAAAATCATGTGGCCAAGTAGGAGGGTAAGAAGTGGGCTGAAAAACAAAGACTAAAGGCAAGTTTTAGAAAATGAGTACAGGAATTTGGTATAGTAGAAAACCAGAGAAAGAATTAACCAAAGTAACAGAGTCCTTGCATCAAGTATTTGAGCACAGTGAGTGAGGGATGTTCCCCTTATGGGCTGTGCATGCAATATAATTACCACCGACTCAGATTAACACTGGAAATCCTGGCAGCTTTACGTGTGCCTGGGGACTCAGAAATCTGAATCTGGGTTTTGCAGCTTAAGCTGCTTTCCAGTGGTGAGGCACAGAAAATTGCCGGAAGGTGCCTGGGTCCTATTAGCAGTCATCAAACACTGCCCACTTACAGCACTTCTCACTGCAGGGCCCGTAAACTCCTGAACTCTCATGGTAGACCTTGGACCCTCACCATGCAAAACAAGTTGCCTGTCCTAATAATCAGAGACTTCTGGCTTGTCTGTCCATTATAGCTTGGGTCTTGGCTCATTCCTGGGTCTGCTGCCCTGACTCGAACGGTCCTTGGGGTTTCAACCTTTCTTCTGTGCCTATGAACATATCTCCTCACAAAAACAAGGACTTAAGGAGCAGTTCTTGTGGAAATCCCTTCCTTGGAAATACTAGGAATGTTCCAGGGATTTATGTGTCGCAACGCATGGTCTTCTCTGGTGACACCTAATAGCATCTAAAGCTGCAAGAAAGATGCGGGGGTTTATCCTGTTTACATCTTCCTATGTCTGGATTTGCTAACCTTTCCTACTTTTTTAACTATTAGGTTATTAAAAAGGAGTATATACAAGCCAAATCTTGCAGTCCTTACTCAAGTTCATGGTGACCTTGGCTGAGAACAGATTACAGGACTTGTTCTGGTATTAAATAGCCAATGATCTGTGTTAAACAAGCAGAGAATAAAGGTTTTAGTAACTCACCCAAATGTAACACCTAAAACTACATTCTGCTGAAGGAACAGAGAAAAGTAAAAATGAACTTAAGTTTCATTTAGTAAAATGCTAGTTTTACTTTAAAAAAAAAAAGAAAGTGTATTGGTTGGTGATTGGGTTTTTCTTTGTAGAATTCCCAACAAGCTCCCATCTTCTAGTGTGTTGTGGGTTGTTTTGGGGTTTTTTTGAGTGATGCTCAGGTGGTTTAAATAAGGCTAGATTAAAACATCCAGTGTTTTGGGGATTACTTAACCACTGTCACCTGAACTACAGTCTCTCTCTCTCTCCATTTCAGGTCCCTAACTTTATCAACACAACGCTCCCACCCCATGAGCAGGTGACGGCTCAGGAGATAGACAGCTACTTCAGACAGGAGCTCATCTACAAGAGGAATGAGAGGATGGGGAAGAGAGTGATGGCGCTTTTAAGGGAGAACACAGACAAGAGCTTCTTCTTTGCCTTTGGAGCAGGTACAGCATGAATTTTTCTGTTTTATGCGGTTATCATAATTGGAAGTAAAGTGGTTTGAATGCTTCAGGATTTTGTTTCTGGTCCTGCAGGAAGATTTCGTCTTTCCCTTTGAAGCAGAAAGGCTTTTGTTTGTCTAAACCTGCTTCTAAAATGCAGTGAGTTGGTGTAGGAGATGGGTCTGGGTCCAGCAGGGCTGTGGGCAGGCTGCGCTCCTTTGCTTTCCATCCGATTATAGAAACGTGAAGCTGTTAACGCTTTTCACACTGTTGTGTTTGTTCCCTTCCCAGCCCAACTTGTGGGCTGCTTGGGTTATGTTCACACCATGGTGTGTTTGTGGCCGCAGGTGTAGGAGGTGGTTGAAGTGCCTTTGAATTTGCAAGCCCAGGTACTGATGGCAGTGACTGTGGGAATACAAACCTTGCTGTGGCATAGGCACACGAGCATGGCTCAGGGTGCTGGTCTGGGGTTTCAGACCTTTTGGGGTTGCTACTTTGGTGGTGTGTCTGTACAGACTGGCTGGTTTTGGACCTTGCACAAGTGCCTGAGTTATGTGTGTAGCTAAATACCACCCTTTTAAATCATTAAGTGAAAATCCAATGAGTTCCTCTGCCTGTTTAAATTCTGTGAAATCTGCAGAACAAAGATGTCTATGGTACTTCTGTGAGTCTGCGACAGTACGTGCTACTGTCCTTTTTCCCCCTTTTTTATTTTTTTTCCCTTTCCAATGGAATTCACATTTCTGTGTGATAAGAGTATAAATAACTGCTCAGGCCCCAGTCCAGCAGAATCCTGAGCACTGGCTTAAGTGGCTCTTTGAGCTCCCTCGACTTCAAGGCAGCCTGAGATTGTCGTGCTGAGAACCGATCCGCTCCTCCTGCTCCCTCTCCTTGACAATTTCTTATTTTTGACAGAACTTTGTTTCTCATCCCATGGCTCTCACTATGAACTTTGGCAACAACTTGCCTTTCGCTACTCACTTCAGTGGGAATTTTGATTAAAGACTGTGGGGTTTAGCAGAGATACGTGCATTTTGATGTATTTATTTTTTGAGTGTATCCAGACTGAATTTTCCCAAGCTTATTTAATCTCAAGCTTGCCTGATGTTTCTGTCCGAGGAGTTTTGCTTAACTGTTTTTACAGTAGGAAAATATATCATGGTGGTTCATAATTGGACAGGGATTCATAAAAGACTGCTTGTCTAACCCATGGAGTGAGGTTTATCAGAGATTATCGAACATGATGGTTTTGATGTAGTCTCCAGTTTTGGAAGTCCCTTAACCAGTGTATACTGGAGCTGGGAGGATAAACAGGGCATCATTGCCCACTTGCCCTGCTCTGTGCACACTTTTCCTGGGCGTCAGTTACAGACCACAGCTTGAGACAGGATCTTGGATTAGATGGGTCATGGATCTAATCCACTGCATCTATTTGTATGTGCTAATCACGGAAATGAAATTAAGCAAATGAATACTATTTACACATTGCTTTCCATAGAAAGTCGCGTCTAAGTTGCGGGAGGTTTGAGCTTTCATTCCCTGTCCCCATCGGAGAGCATCTACCTGAAATTCCCAGGCAGCATCAATTGGGAAAGCTGGCTCATAAAGAGCAAGTCTTGTTTTGTCCTTTACTCTCCATTTTTGGTGAAGTTGAAAACCGCCTTTGTCGCTGGGTTATTTCTTTTTCCCAGCACTTAATGTAGCAGGACAGAACAGACACATGCAGCAGGATTTATTGAAAACTGGGGCACGGGAGATGCCGAGGAAAGCTTTTTGGTTTGGGTTCTTTGTTCCAGCATCCCTTTGGCCTTTCTCACTAAAGCGGGCTATCCCTGCAGGCCATCCCTACTTTAAGTACAATTAATTCCTCCTCTCTTCTCTGGGGTGTTTTTTTTTTCTTCGTGCAGTAAGTACTGAGAAAATTAGTAATTTTTCAATGCCAAAACTTTTCTGTGGCCGAAGTGCAAGCAAGTTCATTTTCTCTTATGATTCAAATTCAGTTTTTCTCCTGAAGGTTTTTGTTGTGTTTTGTGTTGTGCGGTTTTTTTTCCACACGCTGAATTATAAGAGTGCCTTTTATTGATACATTTTGCATTCTTATATGCACTACTTGAATTTTAAGGGTGGTTTTTTGGTATATGCTTGGGTCATGAATTCAAATTGTTTTCTAAAACCTTGAGGGCTTGGTTTTGCTTTTTATAAAAGTGAAGGGTGTTTCTGATGAAAGTTGAGGCTTTCACATATTACCATGAATTCTGAAGTGCAAAATTTTAGGAATGCACCTTTGGTTAGGACAGGCATGATAGAGTCGGCAGGAGTGCATTTGCTCTCAGAACAGCACAAAAGTTATTTCGCTTCATTTAAGATTCTGCGTATTGAAGACTAACATGATAGAGAGGAAATAATTTGAAAAAAAATATTCTGGATAATGTACTCCAAAAGGTATTGTTCTTATGCTAAGCATGATCTCTGCATTAATCCATTTATTTTGAGGATATTTGAACTAATGAACAAATAATAATTAAATTATATATGTATATTATGAATTGGTTTCCAAATTTCATAATATCCATCATAGTTTCTGGGAAGGGAAGAATTGGATAAAACTGTGCTGGCAAGTAAAATTAGGAAAATAAGTCTGTTATGAGAGAAGCATCTTGGAAAAACTTCACCAAACCAAATGTTACAGACCGGGGCTGCTGTAGGAGGGATTCCCAAGCCCTGCATGATGATTCATTTGGACTCAGTGGCATCCTGTAATTTGCAGGTATAACTGGAGCCAAGGGATTTGGGGGCAGGGTCCTACCCTGAAAACAGCCCTCCTGAGGCAGAGTCCTGCCTGGTTCCTCCGGTGGCCTCCCCACGGTGAGCTGTACCTTGTGGAAACTGCCGTAGTTAGGTTTACCTGGCTTTTGCACAGCTGCATGTGGCAATTGAAGCTCTGCTCTGTCAGGGCACCATCCTCAGCTTGATTTAAGAGCCCAGTGCCATGGATGGGTAGTTGTTGTGGTTTAACCTCAGTGCAACTGAGCGCACCACACAGCTGCTCGCCCACTCCCCCCCCCCCCCCCT